>NW_015546234.1:1610693-1633957 GCF_001515605.1 Sinocyclocheilus anshuiensis | reverse complement strand
GTGTTTTTTTGTTGGGGGGGGGGGGGTCTCGTCTTTGTCACCTTTTTCACCCATGATGAGTTTGCATCCCTTGTGATATATATTGGACAAAGATTTTTAAAATAAAAATATTATTTTAAAATGAAATTTTTTAACATATATATTTTTCTCACAATTTGTACCCAATAAAATATTTCAGAGCTTAGAAGTCATACTTTTAAATTTAGGCTTTCTAATATATTCAGAATTTTCAAGGCAGTGGGAATCCTGTTTTTTTCCAAAGAAAAAAGGCTGTTTTTGAGTGAATTGAAATAAGTATCTTGATTTTTGTTGTTTGGTCTTATTTTAATGCTTGTTTTGTCATCTTGAGGCTCCTTGGAAGTTAACCAAAGCCCACTAGTGGCCGGGTTGAGAACCACGGCTGTAGAATGAATAGTTTTCTCCTTACAATTTTATTTAAAATAAGCAAAAATAATAGTTATATAATTCATAGTTAATAATAATATTATTTGTGGGCACATGTTAGGTGATTGACCTTTTCACAAAGAAATCACTTGAGTTTCTCTCTATGTAGTCAGGTTTGTCTATTTATGTCTGGTGGTGAAAGGTTGTTGTTTTTTATAAATAACCTGCATGATGTGTTAATTTGAAAAACAGCAGCCAAGCCAGTTTTTTTTTAATTATTATTTTTCAATTTCCTTTATAAATGAAGCCCCCCCCCCATCCATCACTTCCTGTATTCAGTAGCTGAACTTTGTATGCTTTGGCTTATGTAGTAAAAGCTCACGGGTCACTGCTGCAGTAGATCAGCATGATAAAATTGTGTGGTCAGCTTAACCAGAAGGCCGTGCCGTCCCTAGTACAGAGCGTCACTTCATGATTCTCCAAGTTTTCTGACTATCATGTAGACAAACAATTAACCTGAGTTTGATCTGGCAGTTGAACGATCTCCCTGAATGTTTTGTCACGTACTGTTGACCTCTGCTGAATGGCTCACATCCTTCCCAGCATGGAAAGCAGGGTGGCCTGATGTTTGTTGGTGGTCTTTATGAGTGGGAAATTTATTTGCCCTCAGGTTTTACATTCTTGATGCTTTGACATTTGTAAGGGTGGTATTTTTAGACATTGTCTCATTTTCCATGATGGATGTTTATAAAAAATGTCAGGAATGTTGCGAAAAACTCGTTGTCTCTTATCACCTGAGAGGACACCGTAGCATACCGCTCCTAAGCTTGACTTCCTGTTTCCTGTGAGGAGCACAGGCCAGCACACTCACTTCTCAAAATGGCCTCAATCAGCACCTGATGAGTCCCACAGATAACACCGCATCCAAAACAATGTTAATGTTGTTGTCGTCGTTGTCTCTGTTTTCAAAGTCTTTGTTTAAGTACAAGAAGGAAGACTATACTCTCAGTGGATGTCTCATGAGACGGACTGGACATCTCACACACAACCTCATCACGACCCCCTGTGGTAATTGGGCGCCTCACTAACCTCATGTCTGTGACCTCAGCTCAACTCTGTTTGGTTATGTGGCTGCCCTTTGTCTCCATAAGTCACATTTTGTGCTATTTTCAAGCTCATTAGTAAAAGTTTTTTTTCTACTCTTGGTATGATTGACGTCACACATTCTGAAAACGTAACCATTTAGAGGTTAACAGTAAAAGGTATTCATACATTTTGCAATGCAATTCCTCTGAAATCCTCTTTGATTATGATTTATAATAATGACAAATAAATTCTCGGAAGTAGACTGTTCTCTTAAGGTGTGAAGTCTGTAATTTGATCAATATCAGTTTGTTCAAGGTTTATGTTGCTGTATCTGAAAGTTGAACTAAGACGTTTTGACAAACATGACACTGGTTGTTACGTCTGCTAACGGATTTCAGATTGTTGTCATGGCAGTTGGCTTGTTGTCACCGTGTCAGGGTTCCGCCTATCTCCCCTGTGGAGGCTTTGTTGAGTGGATCACCTTTTGCTGATATTGGTTGCTCTGTAACCCATAGATGGCCAAAACCGTTGCCAGGTTAAGACCTTTAATTGATTTAACAGATAAACTAGTTATATCTAACGCTTAAAAGTGTGCCACTCATTTTAAAGTAAATGTAAAATGTAAATACTTCAGTTAGTCTGGAAACCATTAAACTCTCTTGTACACCAGTGTACCATCATCATAATATGCTTAGATACTTGCTTGAAATATGTTATGGGTATTGGGGGTCAGTGTTTAAAAGTTTTTAAAAGAAGCCTCTTGTGCTTACCAAGGCTGCATTAATTAATTCAAAATACAGTAGATCCAATAATATTGTCAAATACAATGTGAAATAATATTTTTTTCTTTTTGAGTATAATTTAAAATATAATGTATTCCTGTGATGCAAAGCTGTGTTTTCAGCATCATTACTCCAGTCTTCAGTGTCACATGATCCTTCAGAAATCATTCTAATATGCTGATTTGCTGCTTAAGAAACGCTTCTTATTATTCTAATTATCAGTGTTGTAAATGGTTGTGCTACTTAATATTTTTTGTAGAAACCGTGATACATTTTTTAAGATTCTTTGAATTGACAATTCAAAAGAACAGCATTTATTTGAAATAAATCTTCTGTAATATTATAAATGCATTTTGTCACTTGATCAAATTAATGCATCCTTGCTAAATAAGTATTCATTTCTTTTCAAAATAAATACTGTCCCCGAACTTTTAAATGGTACTGTAAGAATATCTGTACAAAAACTTTTTACTGTCTATGTACTAGTGCTGGGCGGTATACCGGTTCATACCGAATAACGGTGTTTATTTTTGTTACGATATGAATTTTAAAAATACCGCAATACCGGTGTATGTCACTTAAACAACATTCGGAACACGACACTGTTTGAAAGGGGTCCCTTTTCACTGTTGCACTGTGGTGAGGGAACAGCTGTATGTGTTACTAAGCGTGAAAGTTCCGAAACTGAAGCTGTAGAATTAATAGAACGTGATGACACAGAAGAACTCATCCACAATATCCACACATTGACCGCCACAAATATCCACCGCCCCCTGCCATCAGCTCCCGCATCTCGCACACACACGAGTGCGACTTTAGCACTAGATTTAGCAACTTTCAGACCCTTTTAGCGGCTTTTTTCCATAGAATATTCATACTGACAAACCTAGTGACTTTTTTGGATAAACCTTAGCTATGGTTCAGTTGGAAGATTTCGCCAGTGCTCTCTCTCAATCAGTAGAAAATATGGTTAACACCCGGTCATGCATGAAAAAAAAAATACCGTCATGTACCGTGAAACTGGTATCATTTTAAAAAATACCATGATATAAATTTTTGGTCATACCGCCCAGCACTACTATGTACAGTATATGTGTATTTATTTATTTATTTGCTTGCTTATTTTAGAGTGGACCAGCAATTACATGTTCCTTTTATCTAAGCAAAGGGTTGTTATTTTGTAGAAAATTAAAATTTTTTAATAATAATTTTCATACTTTTATTTCATAATTTAGATGACTTTACTTTTATTCTAAAAAGAGTAATACTGTGAGTAATTGTCATCTTTTGACTATTAACAATCTTATATGTAGTCTGTAGAGGTCTATTGGTGTTGAATATCCTCTTGGTGCTGATTATCTTTTGTCAGGAAAATAAAGTGGAAAGTGTAGTGGTGGTGGAACTGCATATATTTCTTTCAGTCTTAAGATGTTTTGGACTGGTCCTTTAGAATGGAAGCAAATGAAACCCTGCTCTAGACAGGATGGAGGTAGCCGTGAGGTTGCTTGTTTCAAAGATTGATGGCTTTCAGAACAGGAGAAAGGCACCAGCGTCTCCAGCGCCCATCTCAGACATGAGCAGCGTAAACCAGTTACCCAGATTTAATTGGCTGCCCATTTATCAACTGATCCAGTACTTCTTGATGTGCGTTGAACTGCAAGCACTTCATCATTTGAGTGGCTGAGTGGGTCAAGCTGTTACACAGATGAACGGAACAATTTTGGACCCCCTTCATTAATAATTGACATGATTTCTTTTGAGAATCAAACCAGTGCATATAATATTTTCATCATTACTATTTCCTGCTCAGCCAGTTAAAAGAAAACCCCCTCATCTTTTTTTTGTCACCTTCACTTGTTCCAGAAAATCCTTTTTCCTTGTTCATTTAATGGCAACTGAAAAGCTTAGAATTTATCCAGGTGTCTTTTGAGGCAGTCAATTAGTATTTCGCTTGTCAGATTAGCAAGTCGATCCGAAAAAGCCTCTGTGATTGCTAATCTGGTTTGGCCAGAGTTCTGTCACATTCGTTACCTTCTCAACGGTGACCTTACTTCTAGGGCCCTATGATTTTTTTCCCATGTTCAGTTTTATTTTTTTTCCAAATTCATTTTTTTTCGGTTTTAATTTTCTGTATTCCCTTTTTTTCCCCATTTTAATTGTTCTAGACCAGTGGTTCTCAACTTTACATATGTCAGCAGTACAAACCAACCTGATTTATATTATTATAGCCTAAATATTATGATATCTAATCGATTACATTCATTGAAATAAATAAATAATTCTACTCCCCATAAATAACACCCAATTTTGTGAAATTCGGCTCAAAAGGAGTAACAGCAAAATCATAGGCGGAGTTTCACTTTAATGCGTGGGGGGGCACCCACTGGTAGACAAGCCACGAGCACTTTGTTATATGTTCTACATTTCATGTATTTATGTAACGCATATTCTACATTAAAAAATACATTTAGAATGAACAATAACTGCTGTAGAAAGAGTAAAAAAAAAATAAAAAAAATACATACCTAATGCAGAAAAGCCGCCTCTTTTTCCGAATTGCGTAGTTGACCACTTTCTTTTTCATCTCTTCTGATAAATTTTCAGTCAAATCGTTTTCTGTGTGCTAGATCAGAGCTAGAGCCCTGCATTTCAGCCCGGGCCCGATGGGCCTCGACTTTTTTACGCCCCTTGGGCTGGGCTTCGGGACAATTTTTACATCATAGTTCAGACGCGGGCAGGGCCTCGGGCCTGTTTTAGCCTTCTCCTTATTTTTATATTTTAGACATCCATCAATTAGTGATGAAAAAAAATTGCCACGCTGGTGGAAACAACACGAGACCGTGCTACGGTGACTGTCAAGAGCGGCTCGATGGTGTTTAGTGTCCCGCAGTAGCAGCATGCTTGCCGTCAGCGCAGCTGAAGAGTTCTGCGTTCAAATACACGCAATAGGCTTAAGTTTGCCGCAAAGCATCGGCAATTATTTTATAAAAGCACAACGTTTTGTTGATATTGTGAGTGCACACAAATAAAAGTAGACCCTTTACAGTTACGAATGATGTATTACTCTTACCTTTATGAGCAAAAATGACGGTGTATCCACTGAAAAAAAATGCAAGCGATTGCGCTGGCGTCTCTAAGTCCTGCAAAGCGCGCTTCAGCTTCCACTCTCCGCACAAACTATTGGATACAGCGCACATTTATCTAGGTTTAACGTTTAAACATTGTTATATGCTTGAACTGTTTTATATCTATAGATTTTATTTTAGTCAAGTCGTGATGATTTGAGAAGGCTAAATTGATCAAACATATGCTCACTATCTGCCACTGGCCACTTGGTCGTTACTTTAAATGCGTAACGTTAATTAGGCTATGTGAGTACTGCTCATGTCTGAAAATAATATATGAAAAACAAAATGATTTTACATAAAAACATTAGGCTGTAGCTTATATTTATTTAGTACATTTTTAAATTAATGTAAAATCTAAAATGAATTGTAAAACTTAAATAAATTTTTTTAAATTGTGTTCAGCATGGTGGGCCGCTTTTGAATTCGTGACGGGCCGCATGCGGGCCGCGGGTTGAGAACCACTGTTCTAGACTCTATTTTAATGGTTAAATAAAATTGTATTAATCAAAAAGCATGTCTAATTAATTGAAATCATGAAACATACACAATTTAACAGCAATTTACAAAAGTTTAACCAAAATTACATTTTTCAGGCCCTATGAAATATGTTTTATTTTTTCTCAAATTCAGTTTTAACCAAATTCTGTTTTCCATAAATTTTCTGGATTCCATTTTAATGGCTTCATTAAATTGTAGTAATCAAAAGCATTTATAATTAATTGATTTTATTAAAAAATAATTTATTGTGATTATTATAAAAAAAATGTTTTCAGAAATACTGTGTTGTGTATTCTGGTAAATTAAAAAATGATGTTTTAATATATTTTTTATTATTTTGAGTTGTAATATGATTACATTAAGTAATATATTTCTGTCACAGTTTCTTCAAGTTAACTGAACTTTTATTTTGACGGGGTGCTGTGATGAACTTTAAGTTCCTGTTTGTATGATATGATGATGTTTGTATGATATAAATTCCGTGACATTCCGCATTATACATAAATTCCGTTTGTATGACCTGATTCCATCCGCATCCACCTTGCTTCCAGTAGGATTTCATTACCTTGTGTGCACTGGTAGACTATACTGCCACTAGGGTTGTGACGGTGACAAAATTTTCCCACCGGTTAATCGACGTGTGACAACCCCAGTAGTACCGGTATCACTGTGGGGGTGGCGGCGGGGGCGTTCCCTCTTTTCCTCGTTTTCCTTTGCTTTTAAATAGCTTGTAAAAGCGGCGTGCACATTTTACTTTCACTTTCAAATCGTGGCAATTCGGCGTAACGCAATTGTTCGTTTGAATTTTCCCTCTTTTCCTCGCTTTCCTTCTCTTTTAAATAGCTTAAAAGCGCAGTGCGTATTTTACTTTCACTTTCGAATTAGCGGCAGTTCGGCGTCAATTGCTTGAATGCAACAACAAAATACAACGTCAAACTCACTTTAGCCTATATATAAAACATAGAACTTTTAACAAAACAAATAAAAATACACCATGCTATAGGGCAGGCTATGCCTAATATAAAATAATTGAAAAATAATGTGTTTTTTGAACATTAAAGCATGTCAACATATTCTGTTACACCAAATACACAAAATAATGATCTTTAAAATGGCATCATATGACCCCTTTAATCTGTTCTTTTACTGAACTAAATGATTTTTATTACTATAAAAAATCAAAACGACGGTGGGGGTCATCGCCGTGGTAGGCAAGTGACGTAACCGGTGTTGCAGCTTAACACCAGTATCACCGTCAGCACCGTCTGTCGCGGCAAGCCTAGCTGCCACTCATCCATAGCTTTCAGACACTTTAAAGAGTTTTGTTTTTAAAGGAATAGTTCACTCAAAAATGTAGTTTTGCTTTGAAGAATATCCAAGCCATACTTTCAATATAATGACGTTAAATGAGGTCTAGTGCTGTCAAGCTTCAAAATGATAGAAAAGTAACATACAACTTTTGAAGAATTCAGAAGCCATGAGAACATATTCAATCAAGTTATTATTCACAGATAATAAATGCCTGATTCACGATGAATAATTTAGAATTTTTATTCTTATCGTTTTTTTCAAAAGCAGAATTGGTTGATTTAGTTCACAAAACTGACCTAAATGGTTAATGAATTGGACAGATCTAGTTTTTGCCTTCAACTCACTGGTTGAGTGATTTATCAGGAATCAGACTGATCTGGTTCTTGAGTTCAACTCACTGATTGTTATTCATCACAAATCTGACTGATTCATTTCTTGAGTTCAACTCATTGATTGTTATTTATCACAAATCTGACTGATCCAGTTCTCGAGTTCAACTCACTGATTCTTTGATTCAACACGAATCTGACTGACCAGTTCTTGAGTTCAACTCACTGATTCTTTGATTCAACACGAATCTGACTGACCAGTTCTTGAGTTCAACTCACTGATTCTTTGATTCAACACGAATCTGACTGATCCAGTTCTTGAGTTCAACTCACTGATTCTTTGATTCAACACGAATCTGACTGATCCAGTTCTTGAGTTCAACTCACTGATTCTTTGATTCAACACGAATCTGACTGATCCAGTTCTTGAGTTCAACTCACTGATTGTTATTCATCACAAATCTGACTGATCCAGTTCTTGAGTTCAACTCACTGATTCTTTGATTAGTTCACTCAAAAATGTAGTTTTGCTTTGAAGAATATCCAAGCCATACTTTCAATATAATGACGTTAAATGAGGTCTAGTGCTGTCAAGCTTCAAAATGATAGAAAAGTAACATAAAAAAGTCCATACAACTTTTGAAGAATTCAGAAGCCATGTGAACATATTCAATCAAGTTATTATTCACAGATAATAAATGCCTGATTCACGATGAATAATTTAGAATTTTTATTCTTATCGTTTTTTTCAAAAGCAGAATTGGTTGATTTAGTTCACAAAACTGACCTAAATGGTTAATGAATTGGACAGATCTAGTTTTTGCCTTCAACTCACTGGTTGAGTGATTTATCAGGAATCAGACTGATCTGGTTCTTGAGTTCAACTCACTGATTGTTATTCATCACAAATCTGACTGATTCAGTTCTTGAGTTCAACTCACTGATTCTTTGATTCAACACGAATCTGACTGACCAGTTCTTGAGTTCAACTCACTGATTGTTATTCATCACAAATCTGACTGATTCAGTTCTTGAGTTCAACTCACTGATTCTTTGATTCAACACGAATCTGACTGACCAGTTCTTGAGTTCAACTCACTGATTGTTATTCATCACAAATCTGACTGATTCAGTTCTTGAGTTCAACTCACTGATTCTTTGATTCAACACGAATCTGACTGACCAGTTCTTGAGTTCAACTCACTGATTGTTATTCATCACAAATCTGACTGATCCAGTTCTTGAGTTTCAGTGATTTAAATGTTTCAGTGACTTAAAAATTTTTCTCACAAAGCTGTCATTTGACTTTTGAATATCTAGAATGTATAACACGAGTCATATGATGTTTTTATGGTACTTTTGCATTTTTGAAGCTTGAAATCTCTAGTCCCCATTCCTTACAGTTAAATGGAAAAAACAAAAGTGATCAGTAAACGATTCAAAATGTTCAATTTTAGTTGAGTTAATCCTCTGAAGGTTTCCAGTGGCATTTGTAGTTACACCCAAAACTAACCCTTTGTTAGTTGATAGATCTCTTTTCCAAAAGTAAAAAGGTCATTTTTGGGCTCCACTTGTTGTCCACTGTGATCAGTGGAAAGCTTGTTCGGGCCTGGCCTTTTGTTTAGACTGCTTACAGGATACCTTGGTTACTTGAAGGCAAGGTCTCCCCTTTGAAAGCCACGCTGAAAAAGACCCTAGAGCAATAAATAAGCGAGTGTTATCAGGAGCTGCTTGGAGGAAGAGGATGCAGCTGTACGAACAGGACTCGCGGCTGAGACGGGCGCCCAGGCACTCCTGGAGCCTTTGAGCTGCTGGAAAACGGGAGGTGTGAGGTGGGGCCTCCCCTGAACCGTTTGTTTTTCCTCCGCCGTTTCATCCCCTGCGACCACGCAACGTGCCCTCTTTTACCTCTAAACCTTTCCTCTCGGCAGGAGTTCAAAACTGTCCAGTGACCCTTATCCATTTAAATCAATAGATTACAAAGTTGAACGCCACTAGAAAAATATCCATTTGTCAATAGGTTGCGACCGGAAACGTTTCCTTTTCATCTCTCCAGACGTTTGTGAAATGCATAAACAGTTCTCTTTTTAAATCGAAAAGGAACTATCACTAATGTCTTTTAAATATGTATTTGGTAGCTCACGTTAGTTTGACAGGTTTGGCAGAAGCATCTGCAGGTTGAATAGAACCCTGCTGCCCTTACATTGAAGCAGAGCTCGAAATGTTTACACAAATGTTCTATTGTGTGGAATAATGTTAAAGATCTATAAAAAAGTCTCCTTGTTTTTAACCTTTTCTCATAGGAAAGGACCTGTCCAGTCGCAGCAAAACAGACCTAGCTTGTATTTTTGGGAAGCGATCGAAACGAGAGACAAGAGACCAAGATGAGGTAAGCAGTGCAAGTTGACGACACATCCATCTTTTTATTTATTTTTATTTTTTTTCAGAATTTGCTACAATAATATTCCGGGTTCAAGTTAATATAATAATGTTGATTACCAAAAAAAAAATCAGTTTGTCCCTTCTTTTTCAACCCTCAACAACAAAGCAAGCCCCAATTCATAATTTTTGGGGATTTATGGTCTGACATACACAGTTGTGTATTGTATTACCATTAAGTAATCATCTATACTGTTTAAAATAAAAAATAAATAACATTTTAATATCCATCATTGCAAGTCAATACACAACGTAAAAAAACTTCAACAGGTTATAAATGTTTCTGAGCTTGTATCACTAAAGAAAACATGTGGTTCTATTAAAATTACATAGGCTACTTAGATGGAATAAATCACGTTTTAGTGCAAGTTTAAGAGCAACAAACACTTTTGAATTTCCTGACATTAGAAAGAAATACAATAATATCAAAGCACTGAAACTGGATCAGTTTTGAAAACAATGTTTGATTTTCTGTTATTAACAGAGGTGGGAATGTCTGTAATCACCCAGAACAAACTCTTATCAACCATATACTCTAGCAACACCCCAGCAACTGCATAGCAAGAGCCTAGCAACCACCCAGAATATCCTAGCAACCAACTAGCAACACTTCAGCATATAGAATAGTGAAATTTCCATTATCTAATGTACTGGTACTGTACTGTAATTATACTGTATGTGTAAGTATAAAACCCCTGATGATTGGCTCAGCTCTCTCCTCTCTCCGTTGTTAGCATGCAGAGATTCTGATTGGTGTGTCATCAGTTTTGCTACCTAATGTTTAACTTAGACTACTCATTGTTAAACTTTTTGAGAAATGTCTTTGTTTTGAAAACTGAATGAATGGTTTGGGGGGAAAAAAGTGCCAACTAAAATCAGTTATATTAACAATCGAGAAAACTGCAATACGGCTAGATTCTTACCTAACTCTGCTATTAGTTTCCGTGATCGGCATCTTCTTATTGATTTCATGTTATTGTTACGACTTATATCCATGATGAAAGTGGAGCGAGCGGTCGGAGAATCGGATCACCAAACAATTACGCGATGAATCTCAGACATATCTGGACGGGATTAGATTTCTCAGAGGACTTCTGAGTTACCTGAAAAGCAGTAATTATCTGATTCACGAACAAATGTAATGAGAACAATATGAAGCGCACCAAGGATTAACGAGCTTCTGGATTCATGTATATTAATCAGGTTGTGTGCGTTTGCTCGAACTGATTTGTTGAAATCTAAGCAGGGAAGCTGCTTTCATGTGACCCGCTCGCAGCAAGTTTCAGGCTGATAATGAGCCGTGTCATAGCGTGCAATCTGACTCCACACATGAGTCACTGTAGGCAGGGATCCCGCTTAAATCCCCTTAAAAGATTTGCACCCTCTCTCTACTCTTTCACCCCTAGTCCTGTCAGGCACCTCTGTGGTCAAATCAGTGTATATCTGATGATGTGCTAGTGGGCATGATCAAACTGCATTTCCCCATCATCTCCCAGGTACAGGAGGCAGTGATAGAAGTAAAAAACAGAATTACTGATGATCCCTTCAAACCCTGGAAACTTGGTTTGGAGAAGTTGGTTTGAAGGGATTATTTAGTGGAGTTTTGGCTTACACGGCTAGTTTGGATTCAGTTTGAAGGTGGCTCCCCCAGTCAATGTTGTGACTATATTTCCTTTGTAAGTCCACCTTGAATTTGGCATTGTAATTTATTTCCACACCTATTATTTTGCAAGCAGACCCATCTTTTGCTTATTTTTTGTTGAGATGTAAATACTATACTGCAGTTTTGTGGTTTAGTTCTTTAGTTCAAGGAAATACCAGTGCTTGCAAGGCAGCAGAAGAATAGTTTTAGGTAAGCTTAGGTTTTAAGCTTTGGCTCGTAAATGAAATGCCACATCAGAGCTGCTTTGCTGTTGTCATGACACTCAGCATGTGCCTCGTTTCTTGGCTGCTGTGCAAAGACGGTGTTGCGTTATATGTTGATTCTCATACAGCATATAAATAACTGGTTATTTTGGTATTTTCGTATATCTACCACAACTGAGTGTGTGAATAAATGAAAGACGAGGAGTTGATGTGTCCATTTTCAATGCAAATATTCTAACAATGTCAGTGGGGGATTTTCAGCTAGCATTTAATGTAAAATGTCTTTACAAAAAGCAAAAATAGATGGTAAGGCTAAATATTTTGAATATTTTCCATACGATCATCAGGTCTAGACAATTTGTTGTGGAAAATTGTGGATGACAATAAGAAAAATAGTTCTGCCTTGCAGGAAGTTTAAATCAATTCATTCTTCAGTGTATAACTCATCAAACAGGTAATTGCCACATTATTAATGTTATGTTTAGTTAAATGTTAATGTTTAGTTTTAGTGATCTCGTTGCTAAGTGCCAGTGTGTATGGAATTACCAAATGATGAGCTGAGCAATTTTGCAACATGCTTATGGGATTTTTTATAAACTGAATAGATGAAATGGAGTTGGCTGGACTAATCAGCATTTTTATAGAGTTTTATCCCAGTAATATATTGGTTATAGGAAAAAATAAATTATTTTATTTTGAACTTTCTATTCATTAAAAAGAATAAAGAAAAAAAAAAGTTTGAACACACCTATTTTGAGCATTTATATTAATAAGAAATGTTTCTTGGACTAATGCTGCTGAAAAAGCAGCTTTGCCATCACAGGAATAAATTATTTTAAAATATATTCAAATAGAATTTTAAAATGCAATATTTCACAATATTACTGTTTTTACATGCAGTGAGCAAAAGAGACTTCTTTCAGAATAATAAAAAAAATGTCTGTTTTCAAATGTAAATATTATTATTTTCTTTAAATATTTTTATATTAAGTTATTAAATTAGCTGATTTCACATTTTGCTTATGCTATTAAGTAGTATTTTTACATATTGCTCACTGTCCACCCTCTTTAAAACCCATATTAATTAAAGGGGTCATATGATGCTGCTAAAAAGAACATTATTTTGTGTATTTGGTGTAATGAAATGTGTTTATGTGGTTTAAAGTTATAAAAACACATTATTTTCCACAAATCTTTGCAACTTTACAGATCTTCTTTATGCACCAAGAGCTTGTAACACTCCAAAGAGAAAGGAAAAATTGAAATCGCATCATATGACCCCTTTAACATCCTGCATGTTTAGACCGCTGCAGTATGTGTGTCCGCATATGGTGTCCATGTATCATCTAGTTTGTCACACAAATCCCAGTTTAATTTTCTTAACCTTTTCCTCTTGTTTGGCAGCGGGTTGTGGTTTTTGTGACATAGCAGTTCCATGTACATTTAATGTATGTGCTGCAGGTCTGAAGCCCCCGCAGAACCACCTCTTTACTGAGAAAGCGACACAATAGCAGCGGCTCATGCTTCGCCTGAATTTGGAAGTGCCGGCAGTTATATTATATATTTTTTTCTTCAGCTAATCGTTTTGTTGCAGTTTGTTATTGTCTTGCTCTGGAGGGACTTCATTGACCGGATTGAAAACCAATCTGAACGGGCTCACAATGGTATCCCAGGAGGCTGTGTGGCAAAGGGCTGGTGGCGAACCCTGTAAACGAGGGGCAGTTAGGCCTGCATAGGAAGCCAATGAGGGGCGTTGTTTATGTGTGCATTGTGTGCTTGTGTGGTGATACGGCCAGTGGAAGATTTTTACCTTGGTGCATACTGTAGATGCATCCTGGGTTCACAACGGGGCAACATGAAGAGCTGACGCTTTAAACGCTTTAGTCTGAGCAAGGAGGACAATTATAAACTTGTTCCATAGAGTTTTTGTGACCAAGCTTGTCATCAGTGTCACTTTCAGGTTTTTAGTGCATTGCTCAGTTAGCGTTCATGTAAAGAGCCGATCTCACTGCTGCTGTGTCTTGGCCGCCCTCACTCCCACCTCTTGCACCAGGGGTTTTCCTCCTTTCTCTCAGAGCTTCCTGCCAGTCCCTTATCTCTTGTCACAGTGTTCTCTGACACACATGCATGCACATGGGAGGCCGTTCCAAGTTGCTCCTTATCTCATTACCCTGATTTAAGAAGCTGTTATGGAGCGGTGTTTATATTTTGCTGGCGTAGTAGTCTTTTTTTTTTTTTTTTTTTTTTTTTTTCTCCAAGTTACAAATTTTTTGATTTTTGTTCACTGTGGTGCTGATTTGAATTTCTTAATTTGTTTCATAACTCATGATGATGGAAAAGTCACATATCTGAGGAAGTTTAACAAAAATGGAAAGTGACCAAATTGCTTCTCCGTCTTCCTGTCAAAATCCAGTTGCAGCCTTTTTGCTTACATAAATACATGCTGAGTGTGAAATATTGTGATGGACAATAATGGAACACTGTGGTTCTCAACCTTTTTTACTCAATGCCCCTCATTTTCAAAGACAAATTTTTAAGGCCCACCCAATATATTTCTTCTACTTCTGTTGTAATAACAACTGCTCAATTTAATTTAATTTATTTCTTTATTTCATTTTAAACTATAATAATAATATTAAAATAATGAAATAAAATATTTAAAACAAATACCATAAGTTCCAATAACTAAATGATCTTTACATTGTTTTTTTATTACTAATGAATTTAAATGATTTTTCTAGTTGATTGTGATTAATAGTTATAATAATATCTTATACTCAAATAGCTCATTTCTCAGCAACTTTTACCTTAAATAATATTTAAGAGCTTCAGGTATCTAGAAAAAATGTATATTAATTATAGAAGTTTTCAAGATTTTATTAATTTCCATGACTTTTCACCTTTAAAATTCCCTCATATATCCAGGTTTTCAAAGACAGTATGAATCCTAGTTCATAAATAAAAATGACAGTTTTATGACAGTGACAAATTAAAATAAGAAATACAGTACCAGCTTACATCTGAATTTTTAGCTGTTTTAGCTTATTTTCAAACTTGTTTTGTCTTATTTTAAATAGTTTTATCCCATCCTGCATCAGGAAGTTTGCTGAGGCCCCCTAGTGGGCCCTGGCCTACTGGTTGAGAACCACTGCTAACCAACATGTTGGAGAGACGGCATTGACCGCTGTCTGGAGGCCGTGCTGCTATCCATCACTGCCTTTTGCTCTGAACAATGTGGGAAGATCTCAACAGCAGGGAGAGTGATGTTCAAGACTAGCGCTTTTGGCATTACGATGTTTATTTGAGCCTTTTCACAACTGTTGGCTTTACTCAATCACATTTTTTTTGTATTTTCAGCTTTCACTATTTATTCCTGATGTCTCTTACTATTTTGTTCCCTCCCTGTCTCTTTCTTTCTTTCTTTCTTTCTTTCTTTCTTTCTTTCTTTCTTGTTGACTCATTCTCTTCTCGGGGGCCTTAGTTAGGCTGTAGGCTAGTGTGCACGGAGTCATGAGGAGTGGGTGTGATTTATCTCCCTCGGCCCCTCCGTAGCCCCCTCCACTCCGGCAGGCCCAAAGGAAAGAGCCGAGTTTGCTTGAACGTGGCTCGGTTTGCGAGACCCCAGCATTAGCTGAAATAAACCCTCCTGCTGCTGGTGAAAAATGTCTTGTGATTGGCTAATTAATCAGTCAAAAGGGGAGCGTCGCGGCCTGTGACTTGAGGGACCCGAGCAGGCGACCGCTGAGGGCCTGCTGATAAATGGACTCCCTCCTGCTTCATACATCAGTGAAACTTAGTCATTTTTTACCACTGCTCTTTGAGTCAGTGGTGGATCGCTAAGGCCTACACTTATATATTTCGTGTGGAACTCCATCTGTGTGTGTGTGTGGAGTGTGTTTCAGACAATCGTCTGATTTGGTCTGTGCTTTAAATTGCTCAATAAATATCGTCTATTCAGCATAATATCCACATCAAAGTTTTAGTTTTGATATTATTGTGTCCCAGATTTTTCAGTTTAAAGCCGCAAACAATAGTCTTTTAGTATGAAATTTGCAATAATAAATTTGATATTTGTTTTGATTTAATCTAAGTAAGTTTTGTATCATTTTGGCCATTTTGATTTATTTTATTTTTATTAAGCTTATTTGTGGATTTGCCATTTATTGTAGGCTAAAAGAGATCCATTGCTACCTGTTGATGGAAGTCCCTTGCTTAAAAACAAATTTTACAATATACACAACTGTTCAGAAATTTGGGGTGATACATTTTTTTTTTTAAAGAAAACTTCAATTCAGCAACAGTGCATTGATCTAAATTAGGGATGCACCAATACCACTTTTTCCAGTACTCGCCCGATACCGATACTTTTATTTTTGGTATTTGCCGATACCGAGTACAGATACCAATATTTTCATTGCATTTGTAAATGTTTAAAATATTGGGTACAGAAACCAAAAGAGTATGTATAATGTTAACTCCTTTCTGCTGTCTGTTGTTCTGTTGTCAGTGTTTCTTTGTTTGAATATGGCGCTTATCACATGCTCTGTGGTATCGGGGCATTTTAATGAGTACGAGTACAGGAGCTCAGTATCGGGCCCGATACCAGTATCGGTATCGGTGCATCCCTAATCTAAATAGATAGTAAAGACATTTAAGGTTTATATAACATATAAATGGAATACTATATAATAAAAAGATTTCTATTTCTGTTCTTCTGAAGAATCTTGAACAAAAAAAATGCATCACAATTTCCACAAAAATATTTAGCAGCACAGCTGTTTTCAACCTTGATAATAAGAAATGTTTCTTGAGCACTAAATCGGCATATTAGAATGATTTCTGAAGGATCAAGGATTCACACTGAAGACTGGAGTAATGGCTGCTGAAAATTCAGCTTTGCAATCACATTAATAAATTACATTGTAAAATATATTAAAGGTGCTATAGAATGCATTGATACAACATTTTAAATTGTTCTCTGATATCTACATAGAAGGTATGTGGCTTAGGTAAGGGCAAAAAATCTCCAGAAATGGTTTTACATGTCCATTTACGACCCTAGGATTTGTCCCTAGAATGGCCTGTTTTTACCTTATTTGGAAGGGTCATGAATAATAATGTTGAGCTCTGCTCTGTTTGGCTGTTTCACAGTGCATTTCAGTAGCTCACACAGCAGGAAGGAAAATATATATTTCAATACTGTCTCTCGCAGTTATATCGTTGGGTAATTATACTGTATATAAAATGCGGACATCAGGGAATCATATTAATATGCGGGGCATTGAAATGGCTTTCGAATGCACGATCGCGTTTTACTTTCACTTTCTAGATTTGCGATCGCACGTGATCTGTGTAAACTACAGCGGCAGTACTTACCACACATTTTACAAGATCAGATGCTTGTCAGTGGTGCTCAGGATCTGTAAATCATTTGCCTTTATCCTCAGTCATCTCTCCTTACTCTGTTTATGTGGTAAGTGAAATCTTATGTCCTGTGATGTAACAGGCTACTGCTAGAAAGCAGCTAACCATGTCCCTTTAGTGGCTCACATTATTTTATTAGAACGTGTTATTTGTTTTCCGTGCCTTTCTGAATACAGACACCAACCCATCCCTGCACATCACATCCCCTGCACAGCCTGGAACATAGAATGATTTCTGAAGGATTGTGTGACTGGAGTAATGATGCTAAAGCTCTGCTTTGAAATCACAGGAATAAATTATATTTTCAAATAGAAAACAGTTATTTTAAATAGTAAAAATATTTCAAAATGTTACTGTTTTTGTTGTATTTTGGATCAAATAAATGCAGGCTTGGTGAGCAGAAGAGACTTCTTTAAAAAACATTAAAAATCTTACTGTTCAAAAACTTTTGACTGGTATGTTAGCCTATAGTTTGAAGTAAAAGATATTAATATTAATATTAATAAGGAGAGTCTGAGATTTATTTGACAGTGATTTCACATTTCTTGTTTGTATGAAGGCTAAATACCAATAAAAGGTGAACATTTATTTATTTGCGCCATTTTTTTCCTAAAATATTATATAGTTTTATAGGAGTAGATTTCATAGAGTTGGCAAATACATTTTTCATAAGTTTGTAGGTACAGACATCTGTTGTGGCCATTCTTGGCCATTTTTATGAGGCTTTTTTAATAGTGTTCATATCGATATCGGAATTATATCGTATCGACCGAAATTAAGAAATATATCGTGATATACATTTTGGCCATATCGTCCAGCCCTAATCTAAAATAAACATGCAATTTATTTCCCAGCTGTTTACCTTCACAGACATAACCGACTGTTTTTTGTAACTCGTGTGTGTTTTTAACGTAAACTTGTGTGTGAATGAGAACTTAGTTTAGTACTCACATGCTGTGACAGCCGCTTTCTGTCCGTGTGCTTCAGATGTCAGGAAACAGGAAACCGTATATCAGAAGTTTAAACTCATATGGTTTAAAACGCATGATTTCAGCGCATGATAATCAGTAATCAGAACCAAATGTAATGGTGCAGCTCTATTCTAGAAAAGGGGGCGGGGAGCAGCAGCTCATTTGCATTTAAAGAGATCGGCACGAAAAACAGCCTGTTTCTGCTTCCACTCAAAATAGGCATTTTCAAAATGATATAATAAATGATCTGTGGAGTATTTTGAGCTGAAAATTCACAGACACATTCTGGGGACACCAGAGACTTATATTACATATTGTAAAAAGGGGCATAATATGTCTCCTTTAAAATAGAAAACTGTTATTATAATTGTAATATTATAGCTTTTACTGTATTTTTAATGAAATAAATGCAGCCTCGGTGAGCATAAGAGACTAAACATAAAAAAAAACTTTCAGAATCTCGCAATCTTTGTTTTATTTTTTATTTTTTTTAGTTGTACTTGAATATTTTAATAATTTATGAAGTGGGGATTCATCTGATTCATCAGATGTGTAAATTATTATTATTACTATTATTATTATTATTATTTAAATTACAACAACTTGTTAGGAACCTTTTTCAGCAGAGAAAATTATGTCTGAATACGTTTAAATGCACTCTTCCTTACATAAATGTAAATATATGATGTACCTTCTCGCATACACAGCCTATATATGTGACCCTGGACCACAAAACCTGTCTTAAGTTGCTGGGAGATGATGTATAAATCTCAATTTCGAAAAATTGACCCTTATGACAGTTTTTTTGGTCCAGGGTCTCACATTGTTTTTTTTTTTATTATTACAAATGTAAAGAAACTGGATTTCTTTTATTAAGCTAAGCGCTGAGACAGTTTGTGTCTGGGGTTGTCTCCATGGTTCCAGTCAGGCGGTCAGGCATCTCCTCACGCTGTGTTTCCAGGGGTTGACGTGACCCCCTGTGGCCTCTCCCACTCCCACACCAGCTCCAACACAAAGCCGTCAGACTGGAGGGTGGTACCTGTAGCTCTTCTGAATCAGCCCACGCCCGTCCTCATGAAGGATCGCCGGTCAGTTGACTCGCACATTCCCCTGATGCCGCCACCTCACCAAATGAGGAGAAGAGGCTGCACCATTTGGCAGATGAAGCGGTGAAGGGGCGAGAGGCAGCGATGTCATTGGCCGCATGGGAGTTGGCTGGTGGGCGGAGTTGAACACTTAAATGCTGCTGAGGATGCAAAAGTTGAGCTCCAAATATATCAGCAGGCTGATGGTGCTCCCGTAACAAAACCGCATGAGCTTCATCCACATTTAATATATTACTCAAATTTATAATATTATATATTGACGAGAGATAGACAATAAAACTCGAAAGATTTGTCAACAACATTTATTTATTATTTTATTTTTTTACAAATTAGGCTTTTTAAACTTAGACTTCTATTTGCAAGTTTGAGGTTGGTAAGATTATACATTTTTGAAAGTCTCTTATGCTCACCAAGGCTGCATTTATTTGATTATAAAGTACAGAAAAAAATCTAATAACATTGTAAAATATTATTGCAATTAAAAAACTATTTACTTCTATTTTCGTTTACTATTGTAATATATTTTGTGTTATATGCAATTTATTCCTGTAATGGCAAAGCTGAATTTTCAGTAGCCATTACTCCAGTCTTCAAGGTCACATGATCCTTCAGAAATCATTCTATTATGCTGATTTGCTGCTTAAGAATCATTTCTTATTATCATCATCAATGTTAAAAATGTTTTATTATTTTAGACATTTTCTTTTTTATAGGATTCTTCATAAGAACAGCACTTACTTGAAATGAAAGTCTTGTGTCTTTGCTGTCACTTTTGTTCAGTTTAATGCATCCTTGCTAAATAAAAGTATTAATGTCTTTCAGAAATGGTTGCAGAAATGTTGAAGCGATGGCTTAGTGATTAGCATTGTGTTTTGGTGGGTCATGCAAGTTCAAATATGGGTTGCAGCATTTTTTTTTTTATCCCTTTCATGTCCTGTACTCTCTTCTCCTCATTAAAAAGTTACAAAATGCTAATAATAAAAATGAGAAAAAACTTTAAATATAAAAACAGAAACTTTAGGACCAGACGGCAGTGCACACTGGCACGTTGTATCCTTGTGCTCCAGCATGTTTTACTTCTCAACTAATGCAGTAACTGACGCCTGTGCGCTGGTATTCAAAGGCATGTTTGTTTTCGAGCGGGAGATCCCTAATATGTTCTCAGATAACATCTAATTGCCTCAAACAAAAGCGCGGCCTCCCTTACACTGTTGACGGTGCTACAGGGTAATGAAGAAACGGACCGTAATGACTGCTTGCTACATACCCTCCGGCAACTGGCTTTACGCCCATGCCAACCCACTGACACGTACAAATTGGTGTGAAAATAAAAACGGCAATAACTAAAAGGGGTAACTGAAATGGGCAACTTCTGCAGTCATTGTTGGCCCAGGCAGGGCTGCCCTGGCATGGTGATTACAGTACGAATACAGGAAGCTAACCGCCTGACGCTCCTGAGAACCACCACCGCCGCTGTTTTCGTGAGCCTCGGCTTGCATTTAATCACCGCCAGTTTAATCTAATAAATCACCGCAGGGCAGAGAATAAATGGTGTGTCCTCCATCTTGGGGCTGACACATCAGCTCCTTGGAGGGCACGGAAAGGCAAGCACTTTACAATGTAAAGAAAGCAGAGTTTAGTGATGATGCCCTATGCAGCGTGTTGTTGCCATTTGTTACTCATGATAAGTAATGAAGTCTCAGGTTGGTGGAGAGGTCTGCATCACGCCGGCTTACTTGCATTAGGTGAAGGTCTTTGTTATTCAAACACCTCTTCATCACTTACACCTTCATTTGGCCTGTTTTATTCATTCTTTTTTGTCATTCTGGTTAATTATTTGAATGATTAATATTGAAAATGTAATTGTTTTTATAGTTATTATAAATAAATAT
Organism: Sinocyclocheilus anshuiensis; assembly: GCF_001515605.1. Classification (NCBI taxonomy): domain Eukaryota; kingdom Metazoa; phylum Chordata; class Actinopteri; order Cypriniformes; family Cyprinidae; genus Sinocyclocheilus; species Sinocyclocheilus anshuiensis. Next base: position 1,612,741 of record NW_015546234.1, on the reverse strand, counting down.
TAATTGAATAATAATAATTTAATTATTATTATTATTATTATTATTAATAATAATAATAATAGTATACACCAGAGAAATTATTTGAGGTTGCATGGTGTATGCTAAATTGGTATAATAATAATAAAATAATAATACCGGTAATAAATTATTGTTATTGCTGTTGTTGTTAAATTTGTAATATAATTTTATATTTAAATGAATTTATATATAATGCCCCCTGAAAATGTTGTTTGGTGTAGATTGTTGTTATTGTTATTAATAACAATAATAATAACAATAATAATAAGCAGCGATGTGCTTGTTTGTATCCTATCTGTATTTAAACTTATGATCCACTGCTATTGCCTTTTTTTTGGGCAATGTTTGTGTGCATTGTTGTCTAAAGTTTTGTGTACATGATTTACATAGTCTTGGTAAGAAGAGTATTGTTTAACGTACAATATACTATAAATTGGACTATTTGCTTTGTTCTACTTCGTTACATTACGTTCACATAATGTATTATATCATGATACATGTTAAAATGCTCATTAAAGCACGCAAAGCACTGTATTGCGTGGGTGCCAGCTGTTTTGCTGTCCGCCCACGTGAATGGTATGAAGGATAGCGCGGTGGGTCCTTTCTCCTCATCAGGGAGGGACAGCTGGGTAATCTGGGTCCCGATCCATAAGCCCAGGCCACCACCAAATTTATAATAGTGGCAGGACAATGAGAACACGCTCGCACAGTCAGCCCTCTTCCCAATATCATCTCAATATTATCCATCGGCCTGTGAGCGTAATGGGCCAGGATCTATTTTGTTTAGAATATAGTTTAACTTGGAACCCTCAAAGGAGTAAATTATCCTCAAAAACTCCAAAATTGAGGGATAAGAAGAAAAAAACAGTGTTGATGTCTTAAAGAATTTTTTTTCCACAAATGAAGATTGATTGATCATTCAACTTCAGCTTTTTACCTTGCCCTTATCTATTGTTGATGCCCAACCGAGAGCTAAATCAGAATGGTATGAAGGATAGCGCGGTGGGTCCTTTCTCCTCATCAGGGAGGGACAGCTGGGTAATCTGGGTCCCGATCCATAAGCCCAGGCCACCACCAAATTTATAATAGTGGCAGGACAATGAGAACACGCTCGCACAGTCAGCCCTCTTCCCAATATCATCTCAATATTATCCATCGGCCTGTGAGCGTAATGGGCCAGGATCTATTTTGTTTAGAATATAGTTTAACTTGGAACCCTCAAAGGAGTAAATTATCCTCAAAAACTCCAAAATTGAGGGATAAGAAGAAAAAAACAGTGTTGATGTCTTAAATAATTTTTTTTCCACAAATGAAGATTGATTGATCATTCAACTTCAGCTTTTTACCTTGCCCTTATCTATAGTTGATGCCCAACCGAGAGCTAAATCAGTTATTCATTTAGTCAGGCACCATTATATAAGTTTTTTTAATCAACTTGAAAATGATCCAAATTAGCAAAACGGGATCATAATTGCAGAAATATGACAGATTTTTAAGTCTTGTTTGCGAGATAGTCAAAGCAAGAGAGACCAAAGCACACAAAAGTCTTTTTCTTAAATATTTCTTAAGTATTTTATTTATTATTTAATTTTAATTTGAATGTATTTAATATTATAATTTATAATTTATTACTATTACTTAATTATGATAGCACACTACTAACAAATTGTTTGTACTGCATGCTCACTGTATTAATAAATTAATACATATATTTTTGATGATTTTTCATCCTTGGCTAGGATTATTGTAAAAGTATTACTAAATATCTGCACTTTAAATAATCATAACTTTATATATAGCACAGTATTATTGCACCACCAAGTTGATGCCACATCAAAAGCTAAATCAGTTATTCATTCAGTCAGGCAACATTATGTACTTTTTTTTTTTTATTATTAAATTTAAAATATTATGCAGATTAGCAAAACGGGGATAATAAATTCAGAAATATGACAGATTTTTAAGTCTGGTTTGCAAGGTACAATCAAAGCAAGAGAGATTAAATCATACGTTAACGCAAAAACTATTTT
>NW_015546234.1:1605468-1610456 GCF_001515605.1 Sinocyclocheilus anshuiensis | reverse complement strand
TATATATATATAAAAAAAAATGTCATGTCTTTTTAAGCATTATAGCACACTACTAACAACTTGTTACTTATACCCTGCTTGCACTGTATGCCCACTGTATTAATGTATTTATACATTTATTTTTGATGGTTTAACATTCTCAGCTGGGATTAATGTCAAAGTATTGCGAAAAATCAGTACTACAAATAATCTTAGCTTTATATATAGCACAGTGTTATTATACCATATTGTGGTCTTTAATCCCTGGACACCAGAAGTTCTCATTGCTGACACAGCATTTGGAGTGCTAAACTAGCATAGTCAGAGCACCGTGTCTCTATGCAGGAAGGAATATTACTTTTGTGTTATAAATTAGGGACTTTCTGACATAGCACAGAGTGGGACAAATTAGTTGCAGTTTTCAGCAGCAAATTCAAGAATGTTGTCACGATTTGGGTTTTTTTGGTTCGTGAACACATTTTGACAAGTTTTTTTTCACCGTCCCTGGCTGCTTCGGACTGTCTGCTGCAATGTGTTGGCGTCAGCGGCAATGTCTTGTTCTTCGGCTTCCTCCTCACGGCCTTTTGAATGTCCCGACCCCCCCCTCCAAGTCCAGCCCCACTGCCGCGCCGACCCCACCCCTCCAGCCGCCCATGCCTGGGGAGAGCGGAGCAGGAAAGAGCCCATAGCTCCTGCTGCAAGGGCCTTATCTGAACACTGCACACAGTTCAGGGAACGCATCCTTTTCCTGGGGCCTCTCATCTGCCAGGAGGAGAGAAAGAACGAAGGGAATGTGGAGGCAGAAGAAGCCAGAGAGCGTCTGAGAACATTCAGGGGCCATTTTTGTTGTGTTTACACCCTCTTTAGGACATCCAAGCACAGTCATGAAACCTGGACCTGCGTTATCTCCGTGTCAGCCTTCGTGCTCACTTGTTTGTTTGTGTGCGCGTGCACGTATGTGCTTGCATGTGTGTGGTATAACCCAATCCATGCTCAGCACTGTTGAGGGAATGCTACCAGCAGCACTTCTCTCGGCACATTAGAGAGATAAGCCTAATAGAGGTCCCCAGGCGGTGAGACATCGCACCACACACACACACACTATCACCACCTCTACGATGAAGAGGATTTCCCACTCGCTCCATCTCACTTACCAGCAGCACTTCTCTCGGCACATTAGAGAGATAAGCCTAATGGAGGTCCCCAGGCGGTGAGACGTCGCACCACACACACACACACTATCACTACCTCTCCGATGAAGAGGATTTCCCCACTCGCTCCATCTCTCTTCCTCTTCTCCTCGTTCTTTCTCTCCAGAGAGTAATTTCACAGTATGCTCCAAAATGCCCCCCAGTCGTTTCTCTAAGTCCCTGCTACACGCTGTCAGCCGCATCTCTTCTGAAGACCTCTTTCGGTCCCCCTCCAATCCAGAAATATAGATTTTCTTTTATTTGGAGGGAAAAGTGAGACTTCTGTTTTAATGAGCCTACATCTGCAGTTCTCCAGTCTTCCTCTGGGCGACTTCCAACTTTTGAGGGACCTGTGGCAGCAACTTGTAGTCACAATGACCATCTAGAACAGTAGTTACCAACGCTGGTCCTGGTTTACCACCAGCTCTGCATTAAAGCATATCTGAATGAACCCATTAGCTTGTTGGTAGAGATTTCAAGACCTGAAATGGGAGTTACAGATTCAAATGTCCACTGGACCAGGGTTGGGAACCACTGATCTAGAACAGTGGTTCTCAAAGAGATAATCCACCCAAAAATGAAAAATCTGTCAGTAATTACTCATATCATTTACTCATGCTCCTGTCATTCCATTTCATTTTTCTACTGAACGCAAAAGAAGGTATTTTGAAGAATGTTGGTGACCAAACAATTTTGGCATTTGTCCATACTGTGAAAGTCAATGGGTTACAAAACCATTTAGTTACCAACATTCTTCAGAATACCCTCATTTGTGTTACACGGAAGAAAGTAAGTCTGGAAGAACATGAGGGTGAGCCAATGATGACAGATTTTTCATTTTTGGGTGGACTATCCCTTCAACTTGTTTTGCTTGGATGTGTGTATTTAACCGTTCAAGGACTATAAAGTGGCAAAAATAACTCCGTTCAATACTCACGCGCTCTATGAGCACCATCTTCACATGCGTGCGTCTCTCTGACAGAGCTCTCAGACAGTGCGCACATATACTGAAATGAGTTCTCTTTTGCTGCTGATTGCATTTCAGTGGCTTAAAATCAATTGCTTTTAAACCCCAATGCTTAAAAATGCGTTCAAACGATAAGTTTTCGTGACCACGTAGCACAGCAATGTCACGTGATTGTATCCGCGATAGAGACGATAGTTCAAAATCTCTGTGTAACCGTGTTAACCCGGTATATCGCCCACCCCTAACTACTAGTAATAATATTGTTTTATATTAAAATGTTATTTTATTGTAAAAAAATTTTTTTAATTATTTATATGTAGAATGCTTTTAACATCTTCAGCATTGTAAGTCTTCATATGTATTTTGTTGTTTCTTGGCTGTACAAAACCTTTGCAATCTTGTTTTTTTTTTTTTTGTCCAATCCCTCCATACATCTTTTGAAAAATGCTGTTTTCACCGGTGTCTCTGGCGTTATGTAGAGCACTGGCGTGGTTTAGCGCAGGCTTCAGAGAGGGTATTCTTCACTGCAAATCATTATGCATTGAGGAGGCCATTAGCAAAATGAAGACGAATGAGCGAGAGAGTCAACTTGGTGATAAAGTATTGGAGGACGACAGTTTAATCTAAAGTGTTCCTCTGTGGTCTTTCAACATAGTCACTGTGTCTTGCTACAGTTTGGCCTGTTATGATTAAGCTGTATGTTATGCTAGAAAGTTTGTTCTTTCTCTTAATGCTTATAATCACTGTCTTAGTTTGGCCAATGCAAGCACTGACTCTCACTCATCAGGCAAGTTTTTCAGGAATCAGTTGTTTAATCCAACCATTTACACAGTGACTTGTACATACTCCCCCTTTTGAATCCATTTCCTCTTTATATATATACATGGTGCTGAATATTATACAACACAGTGTAAAAATATATAAAGACATGAACAGAATCAGATTCTTGACAGATTGAGAACAATAAATGTTTTCACTTTAGACATTTTTTTTTAATTTAAACTAAATGTTTTTTAAATGTCTCTTAGCAGATAGTTCAGATGAAGTTCAGTGGTGTCATTAGATACCTGGTACAAGTCTCAGCATGACTGGAAGTTGATTGACACCTGTTTAAGCATTTAATGACACATACACAGGGGTGTGTGCATCAAGGTTCTTTAAATTAATTGAGGGGTTGTCCTATTCATTCCTAACAGACAGTTCTCTCTTTTTCACTGCTGGATATTCTGCTTGCATGTTGAGTTCTTTCTCTAATTTTTGGAATAAAACTATTATTATTGTTATTATAATACAGATAAGAATAATTATAATTTAACTGTAGTAAAACTATAATGATGATAATAGTAATAATAATATAATGTGATAACAATATTTTTTATTGTTGTATTATACAGTTTTTGTTTTATTATAAAAATATATACTGTATTATCACTTGATGTGTGTGTATATATTCATTTTGTTGTATTGTTCAATTTTTATATTTTAATACAAAATTGTTTTTATTATAGAAATATACTGTATAATCACATAATGATGATAATAGAAATAATAGTAATAATAATAGTCGTAACAATATATTATTATTGTAAATTGTGATAATTATAGTTTATAATTATTTTATTAAATTCTTTTTATGATAAAAAATAAAATATACTCACAACAACAACCATCATCATCATAAATTTTTTATTGATTTTTATAATATATTTTAATCATATAATAATAGTATTATTAATAATGCAATTATATACTGTATATTACTACTGTTTTTTTATGTCATAACTTTGTACTGTTATATTGGTCTATATCTTTCATTTAGGGAAGCAGTGGACCTGACTCTCAGGAAGAGAGAGAAGAGGACAAAGACACAGGAACAAATCCGAACCCAGAGACTCAACCAAACACAGTGACCAGCACACTGACCATGCAAGAGTACTTTGCTCAGCGGATGGCCCAGATCAAGAAGGCTCAGGCAGGACGAGACCCAGCCGCATCTTCATCTGAGGTCAGCAGCAATGCACCTTCTCCACTGGCTCCTTCTGCCTCCATGGAGGACTTCCCCAACACCAGTGATATGGAACAGTCCAAAAAGAAGAAAAAGAAGAAAAAAGACAGGGAGGGCGAAAGAGATGGCGCAGAGGAAGATGCACTGACCTCAGTAACAGGAGAGAGTGTTGAAGAGCCAAATCACTCACAGAAAAAGAAGAAAAAGAACAAGAGGAAACGAGAGGAGCGGGATGAGGATGGGACTGAAGTGTGCAGCGCCCCTACAGTAATGGATGGCACCACTGAAGAAGACGCTCCCACCACAGGAAAGAGGAAGAAGGAGAAAAAAACATCTCTAGAGGTTCATGCAGATGAACTTAAAACAATAGAAATTGAGAATATGGACCATAAAGTTTCAGATAAAAAGAAAAAGAAGAAAAAGAGAGAACGGGATGAAGAGGAAGGAGCAAGTGAGGAAGTGGTGGCCAAAAAGAACAAGAAAAAAATGAAAAAATGATTTGTTTTTTTACTATTAACTGCTGTCGAAACTCTTGACTTTTTGATACCATCATGATTTTAATATTGAGATCACCAAAATGAATGACAACGAAGCATATGAATTTACAGTTATGATTGGTTTGTTTCTCCATATTTAAACTAAATGACAAAACATTAAAATAACAACAACAACAATCTGTATGTGCAGTTGTGTTTTTCATGTATTTGTTTTTCTTTGTTGTCAGGTTTCCAGGAAGTAACATTTTTAGATGCATGCTACAATATGGGCCATAGTTATACGTATATGTGTGTGTGTGTGTGTGTGTGTGTGTGTGTGTGTGTGTGTGTGTGTGTGTGTGTGTGTGTGA
>NW_015546234.1:1599748-1605205 GCF_001515605.1 Sinocyclocheilus anshuiensis | reverse complement strand
GTGTGTGTGTGTGTACACAATATTTGTACAAAATATCTGATATATAGAGAGATAATAGTGTTGTGCAGCATTCAAAATTCCTGAATGTAGCAAAAAGGATATAGGAATATACTTTTTATTTTCATTATAAAACATGGGTGTTTTCAGAAATATATGTTAATGTTTCACATTCAGCCTATATAATTTATTACATTTTATTAATTTATTACCTTAAATTATAAAGTGTTTTTATATGCTCCATAATGGAAAAATGCTTAGCTTTCCAGAAAATATGCCCCCAGAATGTTTAAAAGGTAAATATAAATGTATAATCAATAAATTAAAATGTTTCTACAAATATTTATTTGAAAACAACGTTTTGATCACCATATGGAAAATCTAATTTAAATCTGTGTTAATCTTTTTTCAGAACATTTAACATAATTTAGAAAAAATATGACTAATCAGGTGAGAAATCATGTATTCTACATAACTGGACCAATATCGGCATCATTTGTCAAAATCATGTAATTTTGCTTTGTTATAGTTTATATTGGACTAATAGAACTCTTGTCATTTCTAATATGGCAAATTAAATTCTAATCCAAATTCCAATTTGTCAAAGCAATAGTTCAGATCAGATTTGGAGAAATTTAGCATTGCATCACTTGCTCATAATCCATAATAAAGCTTCCTCTGTGTGTGTGTGTGTACACAATATTTGTACAAAATATCTGATATATAGAGAGATAATAGTGTTGTGCAGCATTCAAAATTCCTGAATGTAGCAAAAAGGATATAGGAATATACTTTTTATTTTCATTATAAAACATGGGTGTTTTCAGAAATATATGTTAATGTTTCACATTCAGCCTATATAATTTATTACATTTTATTAATTTATTACCTTAAATTATAAAGTGTTTTTATATGCTCCATAATGGAAAAATGCTTAGCTTTCCAGAAAATATGCCCCCAGAATGTTTAAAAGGTAAATATAAATGTATAATCAATAAATTAAAATGTTTCTACAAATATTTATTTGAAAACAACGTTTTGATCACCATATGGAAAATCTAATTTAAATCTGTTAATCTTTTTTCAGAACATTTAACATAATTTAGAAAAAATATGACTAATCAGGTGAGAAATCATGTATTCTACATAACGGGACCAATATCGGCATCATTTGTCAAAATCATGTAATTTTGCTTTGTTATAGTTTATATTGGACTAATAGAACTCTTGTCATTTCTAATATGGCAAATTAAATTCTAATCCAAATTCCAATTTGTCAAAGCAATAGTTCAGATCAGATTTGGAGAAATTTAGCATTGCATCACTTGCTCATAATCCATAATAAAGCTTCCTCCAGTGTTGTCCTCACATCAAAATCCCAGACCATATGCATTTTACTTAAAAACCATACTTGTACATATTTTTCTCTTGATTCAGATGAGACCGTGTCGGGCCGGCCACTTCAAAGGCTCGGTTACCCCTCGGTTTTAGCTGGATTTTGGGTTTATCTTTGGATCTAAGGCCTCTGGTGGGAGATAGGGGTGAAGTAGATCGGACAAATAAGAAGGTGCTAAATCATTTAATGATTTATATACCAGTAATACAATTTTAAACTCAATTCTAAAATTAATCGGAAGCCAGTGAAGGGATCTCAGAAGGGGGGTTGTGTGATCTTTAAATGGATTGGAAATTACTGATAATATTCAAAACAAATGTCTCAGTTCATTATCTTGCCATAGTGTAAATCTTTTCCAGTCATGGCCCTGTGGAGTACACTAGGGTATTGTGTTTAAAATAGCTCTTTTATTGTGTCTGTCGCGTATTGTGAAATTTGTGGCAGGTCACCTCAGGCTCCATTACACTAAAAAAATCATTTTTCATATGCATGCAAACTTATGCAATGTTGACAAACCAGCTCTGTGAATATTGCTTGTACAAATTGTGTAAAGGTGTCTGCCCGTTCACTCTTATTGTTCCCTTTAAAACATTTACAGTTAATTACAGAGTGACCTAAGTGATGATTTAAGATAGTTTCAGTGTCGAAATAGTCATTTGCATTGCAGTTCATGTTCATAATTAGTTTATAGGATAAAAATATACTTTTTGTTCAGTTTTTCAGTCTTTATTCGCGTCTATCGTCTTCTCTGGAATAAGTTGACCAGCCCAACATGTTTCACATTCAGCCTATATAATTTATTACATTTTATTAATTTATTACCTTAAATTATAAAGTGTTTTTATATGCTCCATAATGGAAAAATGCTTAGCTTTCCAGAAAATATGCCCCCAGAATGTTTAAAAGGTAAATATAAATGTATAATCAATAAATTAAAATGTTTCTACAAATATTTATTTGAAAACAACGTTTTGATCACCATATGGAAAATCTAATTTAAATCTGTGTTAATCTTTTTTCAGAACATTTAACATAATTTAGAAAAAATATGACTAATCAGGTGAGAAATCATGTATTCTACATAACTGGACCAATATCGGCATCATTTGTCAAAATCATGTAATTTTGCTTTGTTATAGTTTATATTGGACTAATAGAACTCTTGTCATTTCTAATATGGCAAATTAAATTCTAATCCAAATTCCAATTTGTCAAAGCAATAGTTCAGATCAGATTTGGAGAAATTTAGCATTGCATCACTTGCTCATAATCCATAATAAAGCTTCCTCCAGTGTTGTCCTCACATCAAAATCCCAGACCATATGCATTTTACTTAAAAACCATACTTGTACATATTTTTCTCTTGATTCAGATGAGACCGTGTCGGGCCGGCCACTTCAAAGGCTCGGTTACCCCTCGGTTTTAGCTGGATTTTGGGTTTATCTTTGGATCTAAGGCCTCTGGTGGGAGATAGGGGTGAAGTAGATCGGACAAATAAGAAGGTGCTAAATCATTTAATGATTTATATACCAGTAATACAATTTTAAACTCAATTCTAAAATTAATCGGAAGCCAGTGAAGGGATCTCAGAAGGGGGGTTGTGTGATCTTTAAATGGATTGGAAATTACTGATAATATTCAAAACAAATGTCTCAGTTCATTATCTTGCCATAGTGTAAATCTTTTCCAGTCATGGCCCTGTGGAGTACACTAGGGTATTGTGTTTAAAATAGCTCTTTTATTGTGTCTGTCGCGTATTGTGAAATTTGTGGCAGGTCACCTCAGGCTCCATTACACTAAAAAAATCATTTTTCATATGCATGCAAACTTATGCAATGTTGACAAACCAGCTCTGTGAATATTGCTTGTACAAATTGTGTAAAGGTGTCTGCCCGTTCACTCTTATTGTTCCCTTTAAAACATTTACAGTTAATTACAGAGTGACCTAAGTGATGATTTAAGATAGTTTCAGTGTCGAAATAGTCATTTGCATTGCAGTTCATGTTCATAATTAGTTTATAGGATAAAAATATACTTTTTGTTCAGTTTTTCAGTCTTTATTCGCGTCTATCGTCTTCTCTGGAATAAGTTGACCAGCCCAACATGTCAGCAGTGTTTACTGTCAGTATGATTTATACAAATAGACAGTTTTGGGACATGGATCATGGGACTTAAATTTAATCTCGCCTATTTTGCACGTATCCTTAATGATGACGCTAAACAAACACGTTTTGCTTTTATTTAAGCGCATGATTAATAGCGCACCGCTCTGCGTGACCCTGCTTTTGTTTGTCACACTAATGTGTAGCTTTAAGGTCTTTTCATAATGATAATGTCGTCCCATTGGGCCCAGCTTATCCAATGTATGTTAAGTATATACGAGTGAAGTCTTGAGCTGGTGTAGAGTAACTGGCAGCAAATACGATGCTTTTGTTTAAAATCCTAATGACCTTGTCACACGGTCAATATTGATCCTCTTGAAATCTGCAATACCAAAGGATGTCCTGTTTTACTAGATTAATCAAATCCAATGGAACTGACGTTCTCGTGCACTTTGTTCAACTTTGTGGGCAACTGTCATGAATTTATTAAAGAGACAATCAAAGAGTAACATTTTCAAAAATACGCCATTTTGAGAGGATAGCAGAAACCCCAACACAAGATAATCTTGTTTGGAGTCTGAGTGGGCGTATGGAGCAAAAAGAGCGAAAAGGAAACGGACAGTTTATGTTAATCAGAACAATAATTGTAGAATCTGCCACACAGCAACGGCTTCGTTTGTTTATGTGTCATGACTGCCGCTATAAATGGCATCTGCTTCTGAGGTAAATCTGAAGGCATCGTCAAACCCGTTTGTGATGATTAAATAATGGAGCTACATCCTACCTATTCCCACGGTCCATGTCCAGAATCCTTTAAGGTGCTTGTCAGAAGGGGAGGGATGAGAAGATGGAGATTGTTTCAATCGTTTCTTAGAGAAAAAAAATAAATAAAGGGCAGATTATTTTGTCAAAGCCTTAAATAGGTATAGGGGGAGTGGGGGAAGGTGTGAGATGTGTCACAGTTTGCTTATGTTGTCCTCTAGGGATGGAGAAATAAGATTTAAAATAAATTAAAACAAAGTTGTCCAGTGACACATCTTGCCCCACATAATAGGTACGGTCAGAAATACCCCTGGTATTTCAAATGTGAGTTCAGACCCGCCGATTTATGAATGCATCCAACATTTATTATATTTAATGATATTTTATTATATTTTCTAATTTAGGAGTTTTGTATGAAGTAAGAGTGTTTTCGGATGTATCTTGTAGGCCTATTTTAGATGGGACAAAAAAGTTCTGGAAACACCGAATGTGAAGAAAACACTTCAACTCCAATTCTTGAAATGGTAATTACATCAGAATAGGCTGTTACAGTAGAGCTCAGTTATTTAACATACAGGATGAGTCAGTTATTTTCAAATTATTTCTGGCAGACCATTTATGTTATGATATGTGTGACCTTGTCCATTGTTTACAGATAATATTGTATTTGGTCCAAATTTAAATTGTTAGGTAACAGCCATAGTTGAGAATATTTCAGTTAATTGAATCCAAAGTATTTGCCATAAATGGATAACATACACATTATATAGCAGAAAATGTCCTCATTAAGGTCAAAATGCATTTACATTTCAATCATTGTCAACATAAATGTCTTTTTTTAATTAATGCACAATCCTGTTCAAAAATTTATCAGGAAATAGTTCTTATTTTAATGCAGTGAACCATTTTCAACATTTTGTTATAGTATTTGTAATAGAAAGCGAGTCAAAATTTAAAGGGGTCATATGATGCAATTTAAATTTGTCCATTCTCTTTGGAGTGTTACAAGCTCTTGGTGCATAAAGAAGATCTGTAAAGTTGCAAAGACTAAAGTCTCAAATCCAAAGAGATATTCTTTATAAAAGTTAAGAGTCAGCCACACCTACCTAAAACGGCTCGTTCTAACACGCCCCCACATATCTACCTCACTATGTGGGAAGATTTGCATAACGCCGCCCAAATGTTCACGCAAAGAAAGAA
>NW_015546234.1:1598067-1598259 GCF_001515605.1 Sinocyclocheilus anshuiensis | reverse complement strand
ATACATCAACTTCACGCTGTGGATCGCCGGATCGGCTTTCACCGTGGACGAAGCGGAGTCCAGCCCGGGATCATCACATGTGGTTGCCGCAAGCCTCCTTCGTCGAATCCACCGGCCACACTGTTCTCAAGCCCGCCGCCTCTGCTCACTCTAGCCCTCCGGCCGTTCCTCACTCTAGCCCCCACCCTCTGC
>NW_015546234.1:1575748-1598001 GCF_001515605.1 Sinocyclocheilus anshuiensis | reverse complement strand
GATCACAAATGCAGACATGGTTTTATGTTTACGCGGCGCGATGCAACGCAACGCGTAAAAAGACATTATAATCCGTAATTATGTCCCCACTGGATGCAACAAATGCCTCGTTTGTAATGGGTTTTATTGGTTTTGTCTCGTCAAGCCGGGACACAGCATCACAGTGGTAAGGGGCGTAACATTTCCGTCACACGCTTGAGAAATTCGGCCAATCACAACGCACTAGATAGCTAGCCAATCAGAGCACACTGTTCTTTTCAGAACGATGAGCTTTGTAAAAGTCGACGCGTTTCAGAAAGGCGGGGCATAGAGAAGAAACAATGATGTACAGTATGTGGAAAATAATGTGTTTTTTGAACCTTAAACCACATAAACACATTTCATTACACCAAATACACAAAATAATGTTCTTTTTAGCAACATCATATGACCCCTTTAAGGGTAATACTTACCCTGAAGTATTTGATACACTTTACCCCATGACTACCATTTTAAGAAAATGCTTCATTTAATGATTCATTGCTAAAAAGTAATAATTCCTGGTCTGTTAACATCATTAAAAAAGGATGATGTGACACTGAAAACTGGAGTAATGACTGCTGAAATTTCAGCTTTGCCATCACAGGAATAAATTACATTTGAAAATATAATCAAATAGAAAACAGTTATTTTAAATAGTAATAATATATATCACTATAATACTCTTTTTGCTTCTTTCAAAAACATAAAAAAATACATGCATATATATTTATGCATAAGTTTGCTTTGACATAAAATAACCAGGCAGTTGTGCATCATAGGCCCTTTATCAATGTTTGGTCATGTGACAATAATTATGAAGAGTTTTTCCTGAAGCTTCTCAGTAGGTGTTTGCTTCAACACAGATAATGTCAAGTTTATCTGTGTTGAAGCAAACACCTAGTGAGAAGCAGCAGGTATGCCTGCATTTCCCCAACGTTAATCAAGCGAAACAGGAAATCATGCCCCAAAATGCAGAACCAGAAAGATGTTTATCTAGTGAACGGCACAAATGAGTAAACAGTTCACACGTCCAGTTTGTCACATCCCAACATGTGCAGGTACGACGAGGAGAGCAGGAAGTGTCATTTTCTGTCGTAATGTTTTTGCAATCCGGGGCATCAAGCTCCTCTTCCTGTTCCTTCATTGAATGGATCTCTCATTTTAATGGTGTTCATCCTCTGCTCGTTCACTGAACCTGCCATTCATTTGAACTCTCAGACATCTTACAGGAAGAAATTCAAAGGTCAGTCATAAAATGATACTTTTAACATTCATAGAAATCAATAATGGGACCAGTTTCTCAGTTCAGATTCTCTTGAGTATCACTGAATTATTCTGAATTCTTCCTGTATTTGCTGCAGCTTTTATGAACCACCGATACAGCTGTAAACAGGAACTCCACCGTCTGATCGTGACAATAGAGGAGTTCAACCTAAACACCAAAACAAGTTGGTATGGAGCACATGAAGTATACAGGTGGATCTGAACTGTCTGACATGTGAATCATTGTGCAGAACAACTGGTTTTGATGAGTAAGTCATGTAGATGCTGTACGGGGAAAAGTCTTCTTTCATGCCTGATGGAAGTTAAATGACAGTTTCCTCAAGTGAAAATGAATAATGAGAATGTAAAATGCGTCATTAATTCTGCTGAAACGTGGACACATACAGGCGGCCCCATCAAAATTTTAATATCTGCTATCTAAATACATCATTCGATTTAAAGCAACATTTCAACACCATTGCTATATTTAAAATGTTATGCACAATTAATTACATAATTTTATGAAGAATTGTTTTGTTGCTTTTCCAGTAGCAAACTGGTGTTGGTTACCACACTTTTCATTCTTTGATGAATGTCTACAAGAACAAAAGCTTTAGTTTGCTCCTAGTTGGGTCAAGTGCTCAGGTAAAAATATTCTTGACAGAATATGTCTTTTTTTTTTAAAACATGACTAAATTTATGTTGCACATCTTTGCCAACCAACCCCAACAAGAATTAATTGTTAATTTTTCTAATTTTATATGAATTTGCCAACAAACCCACTCACACTCTTTTCAGCCTGGCATCATCATTTATTACAGGCTTCCACATTTTAAATCAAAATTCATAAAATGGATAATCCCAGTCCTGGCTTCTGATTGCTATTTTTGATGCATAAATAATGCCTAATAACAGCCTTTAGCCAGTGACACACAGTATGGCCTCTTGTGCCTCGGTTAAATAACTTTTTTTCCTAATAGCTTTTCTTATATAGCTTCCTGTATTTTTATAACAACTTCAGCTGAAGGGGTTCGTTTTTGTTTTGGCATTCAAAAATTGAGAAGTTTAACTCATAATGAGAACTTTTAATAATTTATGTCATGATAATATCATTGTGGATCAAGACGACAAACATTCAGATGTCACAGAATGCACTTATGAACTAGACTAGACATAAACTTTCCAAACACAACAAAAAATGATTTTTTTTTTATTTTATAGGTTACAACTGAAGAACCTTTCCTCATTCTCTAGGTCTTTAGAAAACCTATGGACTAGATGAATCCAGAAACCAATACTCGGATCATATGAACTGGTAATGTGACATCAAGACCTTTTTTAATTTCCAAAGAACCCTATAAACAACTCAAGAACCCAAAACACAGAAAAACTGGTCTTCATAAGGAGAAAATGCTTTGCTAAACTTGAGGTGCTGAAAAGAACAGTTGAATAACCTGTATTAGTAGGCTCCAACCAATCTCTTGTGATATATATATATATATATATATATTTTAAGTTTTAACTTTTAATACAAATCTCATTCTATTAACCTTTATTTATTTAATAATTGTCATATAGGAAATGCCTGCTACATTGACTGAAAACAGTCAACCATATCTGTCGCTCCGTCAAAATAATGTGTCATGAAAACAAACCCAACCAAAAGCTAATGACGTGATTTAGTAGTAAAGCTGTTGAAATATTTTTGTCTCCTGTTGTTTTTCTGTCGCTGGTCTCAGGTTGCAGTCAAGGAGGAGCTGAGATCCTCCCGTGGGCCTGTGCTGGACACTGCTCCTCTCATATAAAGCGCTTCCCAATGCCGGAGGAAACATTGAATCACAGCTTCAGAGGGGAGTCGAGCACCATCCACTGATCTCTCTCACAGTGCTCTTCAGCCACCAGCTGCTCAGTCAAAGTCATCTCTGATTGAGCTTTTACTTCGCTTTTAATTCATCAACGAAAGAAAAACTCTAGGTCACATTCGCACTCGAGAAACAAAGTTTGAGACGAAGGGAAGCTGAAGTTTTGAGAGCGCACATGGCTGCTCTGATAAGCGCGTATTCGTCCTGGCCTGAGAGCTTTGAGTGCTCCGCGGGAAATGCGGACGTACCTGACGGACACACCTCCCACAGAGCTCCCGCGGACAAGGTGTCGGAGCCGCGTATCAGGAGACCCATGAACGCCTTTATGGTGTGGGCCAAAGACGAGCGCAAGAGACTCGCAGTGCAGAACCCCGATCTCCACAACGCGGAGCTAAGCAAGATGCTGGGTAAGACATTACCAATACTATTTGTGTAATAATCATTGTTATTATTAACAACTCATATTTATTATTATTATTAGGCTATTATTATTATTAGCCTATTACAGTAGGAGATTGTTATTAATATCACTGGCAAGTTTTGTGAGGCTTCATCTTCTGTTACAGAAGATTCCGTTTTGAATCAGTTCTGTTCAGTTTTTTTTTGTTTTTATATATCGATTGCAGAAAGTGGGATGTTTAACATCTTCTAAACTAATTAAACAAAAAGATGTAAGTATTTTTTTTGGAAGCTTGAGAAGCGTAAGGCACACAGAGAGCGTGAAACTGTTCGAGACGAACCTGAACTGAAACTAAACTGAAATAAATCACAGTGAGATGAGGCACATCTTTAAATTGTATTTGGTTGTATTTAGATCAAGAGCGCATATTATCTTATCTATATTATCTATAACACTTATGGGAGACTTTTTTTTCCCCAGTCATAAATACTATATAAATCTGAGTTTATATAAAATATAAAAATAATTTCAATATTTAAACTATTTAAAAACAATAATAGAAAATAATTAATAGAAACAATTTCAAATTCATTAATTTGAAATCAGTATGATCTTTGGGTTTGTTTAAGAAATAACTGAAAGAAAAGTGTAAAACTTCATGGGATAACGAATTAATAAGACGTTTTTTTGTATGTGAGTATATTTTTTAATCAGTTTTTATACTGTTATACATTATTTCAGTTGTGATAAATTGGCAGGCCTGTTTTAACAGTTATTTGAATTAATACATTTATTTTTGCTGCTCTAATTTTTCAAATTCTTTCAAGTATTCCTAAAAGCTAAAAATGATAAACTCAGTATAATTACTGCCAATATTATATTTCAAACATTATAAAATGAATGCCAAGCTACAAATAATATACCTTTAAAAGATTTAAAAACTATGGTGCAAATATATATATATTTTAACTGGCATTATAAGCAATTATACTAGCTGATGATTATTTATTTGTATTATTTCTGTTGAAATATTAAAAAAATGGTTATGAAGACATTATTTAATTTAGCTTTGTTTGCTGCACAATATATAAGCAGACAAACTAACAGTTTGTAAACTAATAATGCATAATGAGTTTGTGTTGGTGCTAATGTGATCGTAAATGGAATAACTAACTGGGCAATCTCAAAAACTCCAAATTGATCCTTCAAAAATACAGTATTAAGTCGTATGCTCCTGTTTTTTTCTCCCTCCAACAGGAAAGTCATGGAAAGCTTTAACTCCACCGCAGAAGAGACCATATGTGGAGGAAGCGGAGCGGCTGAGGGTGCAGCACATGCAGGACTACCCCAATTATAAATACCGTCCCCGTAGGAAGAAGCAGCTGAAGCGCATCTGTAAACGCGTGGACCCTGGCTTCCTCCTGACCACCCTCGGCCCCGACCAAAACTCCCTCCCAGATCCCCGAGGCTGCTGTCACCCCCTCGATAAAGACGACGAGAGCGCTGTGAGTGGCACTGTCGGCTTCAGTTCTTCCAGCGCAGCTTTACCCGGCGTCAGGGTCTTCAGAGATCCCGCCAGTTCCAACAGCAGCTTCGATACGTACCCATATGGCTTGCCCACGCCACCTGAGATGTCGCCTCTGGACGCTGTGGATCACGAACACCAGTCCTACTACTCATCCTCCAGCTCAGTCTCCACCAGCTCCTGCTCGTCTTCCACCTCTTGCCCAGACGACAGGCATCCCACCCCGGTGCACATGAGCAGCCCACCCCACTACCATCCCGATTACTCCCAGCAGGTACCCTTGCACTGTAGGAGCTCACATTTGGTTCATATCCCGATGTCCCATCAGGGAAGTGGGGCGACCCTTATCACAGCTCCTCCGTTGTCCTATTACAGCCCTTCATTCCCGCAGGTTCAGATCCATCATGAGCACCAGGGTCACCTGGGCCAGCTTTCGCCCCCTCCAGAGCAGGGGCACCTGGAGGGTCTGGATCAGCTGAGCCAGGCTGAATTGCTGGGTGAGGTGGACCGAGATGAGTTCGACCAGTACCTAAATTCTACAAGTTATCACCCCGAACTGGGTGGGATGACAGTCACGGGACACATCCAGGTAACGCCGGCTTCTGTTTGCTCCAGCAGCGCTACGGAAACCAGTCTCATCTCCGTATTGGCCGATGCCACGGCAGCCTATTACAACAACTACAGCATTTCATAAACACAAAACAGAGGCAGTTGACACAGACAGAGACTGTGGGCTCAACAAGGGTCAGCAATATAACTGGCAGGTGAAAGGAAGGCTGTGGAGGGAGCGGAAAAGAGAAGCTACAGGAAGTCAAAGGACACCTCAGGGATGCATAGATAAAAAAAAAACTGAAGTTCATTCCCATCTTTGTTTCCAAAAGAAGAACGGAAGTAAAAGAAAAAATGGACAAACATAGAAAATGCTCTCATATCTTGCCACAAAAGCATGTACATATGCTATAAAGCTTATTTATGTATCAAATTGCTTTGTATTAAAGCTTATTGTATTGCTTTTTTCAGTCCAGATATATTCAATTGATTTTTTTTCAAACCTCAGTTGTTTTACCTCAAGATTTATTTAAGTGAGGCTGGTCTCTTCCTTTATAGGACATAATTTTGAAGGAAATTCTGCCCTTTCTTTTCCCTTTACATTCATTACAAAAATGTATTTGTATACTCATAAACAGTTAAAAGAATAATAATAATGAATACTATTGTATGCCAATTTAGGTTTGCCATATTAATTTAATTGAAATAAAATTTTGAGTTTTATACATTTAGCATTCTCACTTTTGATATCCTCACTGATGTCAATAACAAGCGAATTAATGTATCAATACTGATGTTTGTTGAACACCATTCTGTTTGGCCGATTTCATGATAAATTGCATTGTTTATGCCTATTTAAGTACAGCACAATGATTATGTCTGTAGGTCTGGACTTAAGAAAAAAATGTTGCAGATGCTCTTCATTTTGTGATATATTAAAAGTGAATGTTCTGAGGCCCCATCTGAATTAGACGTCACTAAATAAAAACACAAAATAAATACAGGTGAATAGACTCTTGATTTTGTAATGACTGGTAGATCAAGATTTTTTGCTCTCTGTTAAGTAGTAGTAGTAAGTATAGACTGCTTTATTGAAAGTTAAAGGTTTATTTTCAGCTTCATTATAATTATTCAGTTCTTTTTAAGTTTCGTTATTATTATTATTATTATTATTATTATTATTATTATTATTATTATTATTATTATTATTATTATTATTATTATTATTATTATTATTATTATTATTATTATTATTATTATTATTATTATTATTATTATTATTATTATTATTATTATTATTATTATTATTATTATTATTATTATTATTATTATTATTATTATTCGTGAGTATATAATTGCTTTATGGAAGTTACATTTTTTTGCTTTTTAATTTTTCATAATATATTTTTTTTTATCATTAGTGAGTATATAAACTTCTTTACAGGATACTAATAAATGTTATTTTTATCCACAGTTATTTCTTAGAAATATTTAAACTAAACGTTTAATTTTTTTTCAATATTTGTGGAGCTTTTTTCCATGCATTTATTTTAGTACTGAATGCTACCGTTTGAGGTCCCTTCAAGAAGCTGACCTCTACATTTTTTGTTGTTGTGCGTGACGGGCCATCGCCATAACCATAGTGTTGGAAACGGGCGGCATCCATCCTAAGTTCCCAGTTTGCTATCAGCAACACCCATTATGCACTCAGTTTCACTCCTCCGCGGATCAGAGGATTAGTGTAAAACAGGCTCTGCTGTTTTTCTTTCCGCCTCCATCTCCATGGGCCTTTTGTTTCCCCTCGTCTTATTCTGGGTGCGTGTCTTAAGCAGAGCGCTGGAACTCCCCTCCTACCCTACCTTCGCCCCCCTCTGCTGCCTGTCCTATCTTGCTGATGCAGACTTTCATAATCTCTGCGAAATAAACAAATACACCTCGTCCCGTCAACTGTTTTACACATTCATCGTTTTTATTTTTCTTCCTCTGTCTCTCTCTCCCTCTCTTTTCAAATTCCTCCTCTTTTCTGATAAAAGGAATCTGAAGTGGGGGAAAGCGGGAGGCGGTGGCGGGCGTTTGACAAATCCTGGAGTCTGGCTTGGTCTTCCTGCGTTTTTTGGGAACGGTTGAGTCGTGTTTCTTGTAAAGAGGATGTGGTGGAGAAGCAGTGTTTCCTGCCTGATAAGAGTAAAGCCTCTCTCCGTCAGGATGTTTGGGCCCTGGCCGGTCCCTGCATTAAAAGAGCCCATGGCGAGGGAAAGGGAACCTGCTGTTCATTTTAGCAGGGAGGAAACATGGCTCTTGTTGATTAATATCTCACACCGTGATTTTTTTTAGGGCTTCGATTTGACCCTCCTCTGGTTTGGCCACACACCGGGCTCAGCACAGATTTTCATAATCTGTCTCTGTCACTGGCTCCAAAGACATGGTTATGATGTGAGTCGAGCCGTCATATTCATTTTTATGAAACATTTCAGTCAAGGGACATTCATCATGTGACTCCAATTTCTTTTCACAAGTGAGGTTGTTATTAACAGCCTGTGAGTGAATGCTTAAGGTTTAGGAGAGAGGGGGTGATTGGGGCCATCAGCCCCAGGCCGAGGCTCGAATTGTGGCTTATGACCCAGACACCTCTAGGTTCAGAGTAAGTGGGCCCATTATAACATTCTCCACTGGCCTTGGGGAAGGGCACTGTGTCATGGTAAACCATACGCACTTCAACATCAGTATGTTTACATACATTTTAAAAGTTTGATCTCAATACAATTGGCCTCGTCATTGTGTTGCTGTTTTAAATTACAGAGAAGATGTGCAACATATATTCAATCAATTAAATATTCAATTACGCATTGCATGTATACTTAGTAGACAGACTGACAGACATATTTAAGCAAAATTTAGACTTTGTCTTTACTAATTGTATTTAAAAATATACTATCCTGCAATAATAAATGATTATATCTCAGTTAGGGTCACAATATCAATCTTGAACAGGCAACTTTATTAAATGCAAGAAAAACACCTTTATTTACATAAACGAGTCCATAGCACAGGGAATTGGATAATCATTTGATCTGTTATTGAGTGATTAAATGAATCGCCTGAAAACTGGTCTAAAATGACTCGACTTTCCACCACTACACAGAGGGAAGCGTTTAGAGCGAACTGAGCCACTAGAATGAATCAAATTTCCAACGCTGCATATCAGAAAAGTACCATTAAGAATGAACGATTCATTCGAATTGCAAAACAGCGGACCGTTTAGGTGAGCACGTGATTCTCTCAGAGATCTAGCGTTGCCTTTAGTAGCTCCTTTCTGGAATATATTTCAAAATATTATCCACTATTTTAATTATATTTCACTAGACACATTAACCTAATTAAATTAAGACATAAAGGAGAGTTTAGGGGAGTGTGTTTGATTATTCTTTCAGCTAAATCAACGATGTTGCATTTAGTCGCGGTATCAGTAGTCTCACGCCCACGGACAGTTGACTGAACGTTTGATGCATTATATGACACATAAAAAAGGCCTTTATCATACTTCCACGTTCGAAAAACAGAAGTTTCTAATAGTATCGTAAAAAAACTTCCGCTGCAGCCTGTATCAATGGATGTGCCCATAGCATGGGATTGTTGTGATTTATTTATGTAAAATTCAGCACAGATACATCTTCTAAAGACACCAAACTCAGTTTACAATCATCAATTGAGTATTGTGAAACCAAGGAGATGGCTTCATGAAATTCTGAAGTATAATTCATGACTTAAAGGGGAGCGCGCAAGCCATACTGTATGTGTATGCGCAACACTACTTCAGAGTCTGACCACCTTATTTCATTACAGAACTGCAAGAAAACAAACAGCATATCACATAAAAGAGCAACAGCGGCAGCAGAGCGCGCAAGCCATACTGTATGTGTATGCGCAACACTACTTCAGGGTCTGACCACCTTATTTTATTACAGAACTGCAAGAAAACAAACAGCATATCACATAAAAGAGCAACAGCGGCAGCGAAAATCGCGACGATCAGATAATGTTACACATTAAAATTAAGGATAACATAGGCCATCAGTATAAATAAACAGTTTTAAACATTGACATTTATTGCAAAGTCCAACTAAATTAGTTTAATTTTCTTAACAAAACTGGCGTCTGTCCATTGACAATAGTGCAGGTGGAAATTCCTTAACGCTACTAATCGGAGCCGGATGTGACGACACACGGACTGTGATAAAGGCCTATTGGAAAGCTCCAAGTATAACGTCACGTGTTGTCATCTCGAAATCACTGACATGACGTGAATGCAGCATAAAACCGCCAACATTTGCTCTCTAGCAGTTAAAACATAAGACTGCAAGCTTATTGAGGTTTGTTTTTCGGTAGTCTCAGCCTCAGACGTCACGCCCACGGACTGCTGGCTGAACGTCTGATGCATATGGCACACAAAATTGGAAACACTTCAGGAGTTTCGAAGTCGTCATCGGATTGGTTGAAATATACAGGATTTCCAGGAAACGTTTGTGTCCCGTTCTTTACCCTTCTGCCTAGAAACAAAGATGCTGTGACGCCAAACCACCTCATGGAAGAAGAAAGCCGTCATGTTTACAACTGTGACAATGAGCGCTTATCAGGATCAAGTAAACGCTGGGTTTTCAAAAGTGCGTGAAATATTTAAAGTTTGCTGCATAGAATCTTTAAAATAAGTCCAGCAAGCAGGTACTACATTTGAATTTGAATTTATTTCATTACCGTTAAAAAAGTATGTTCTATACTATGAAAATGGGTAGTATGAATGAAATTCGGATGTACTACATCCACCATGTTGTTACTGTCACATGACCTACCAGCGTCAGTTGGCGCTTCACTACCATTCATAAATGCTCTCCCGTGGCCTCATGGGAAAGTAAAGTGTCCATCGAATGTACACTTCAGAATCCGGGCAGAAGAAGTACTTTTCGCCAAATACTATGAATTCGGACATACTACTCACCTCACATACTGTTTTTCGCCTACTATATAGTAGGTAAGTATGTGATTTCGGATGCAGCGCAAGAGTTTTACACACCTGTCTGTTATTGTGGGGACATTTCCACCCCCCTAAACATGACGCGGCACAAAACAAAACTTGATTGGTCCTTGGCCATTCAAAGCGGCCAAGTTTCCTTTCTATGTGAGACTATGGTTTCAGCTACTCTTTGAATTAAGTAGCTTGATAGTTACTGGTCATATTTCAACATATTATCCATTATTTTAATTATATGTCACTGGACACATTACGTCATTAAAATAAGACTTAAAAAGAGAGTTTAGGATCGTTTAGATGAGTGTGCACGCTTTCACCAAAAAAAGTAGCGTTTAGTGGCACTGATAAATAGCGTGTTACTTGGCATATTTCAAAATATCATCCATATTTTTATTAATATTTAACTGGACACATTAACCTTATTTGAAATAAACAAAAAAAGAGAGTTTAGGTAAGGATTGTAAAACAATAGTGTTTAGTAGTGCTGTTAAGTAGCTGGGCATATTTTAAAATATGATATAATATTATAATTATATTTCACTGGACACACTAACTGGCGACTGCTGACTTTCAGGAAACCAGGGCAAACAATCAACTCATCTGCTACAATCTTTTCCTGTGTGAAACTTGAATAATTCTCCATGCAATATACTAAGAATACACTGCACTCAGTGTCACCCACGGAATGGCCCCCATGTTCCTTAAATAGGCCAGAGCGTTGGCTAGCTCAGTGCTGTGCCTGAGAATTACGTTAATGTGCAGAATGTTATGTGTATTGTTATGTGTAAAATTAGGTCATGCATTCAATTTAAATATGCAAACAGTCAACTTGACTATTATAATAACTTATTTATGCTAAGTTTATGGTTTACCATGTTCATCAAACTCTTCACACTTTCCTACAGCATTACAACTTCAAATTCTTGTTTGAATTTGCATCTGTCTCATGACAACCATTTAAGGCCTTTATGCTTCAAAGGTATATCATTTGATATAAAGGTATATAACAGATTTTCCCTTTTTAATGGACTCTTCTTGTTTTTTCCCTCTGATTGCTCCCTGGTTCAGCTCCATTCTCAGGTCAGCTCTGTGGAACGTGGATGTCAGGTAGTCTCAACTGTTTCCTGTTTCCCCAGCAGTGACGTCACATCGCCGGGCAAATATGCAAGAGAGTGCTCCAGCACGCGCCTTCTGATGGTGTGACACTGCGTGTGTACGAGTCCGACCTTGCTGAGCACATCTGGGTAAATTGTCCTGAGGGAGAGAATGTCATGCATATTGACGCCCCTGTCGGAGACATACTGGCTCGAGCTCTGATCATAAGCCCGGCTGGGTGTGGACAAAACCACCTGATAACGTCAGCCCATATGCTAAAATTAGTTAGACAGCATATACTGTACACTGTAAAATTGCAAGGGTTTTCAAGAATAAACAATAAAATACTGTGGTTTTTACTGTGTAAATTAATGCAGACAGATGCAAATTGCACACAAAAAGAAATTACACATTGCATTATTCTTTCAAAGTCACCATTATGGTTATTTGTGTTTTCCTCGGCTGAGATCTTGGAGCAGAATAAACCAGCTAATGGTAAAAAATGCAACTGCATAATTTATTTATGCCAGCATAGTACTCATACAGGTACAGTTATGACTGTACACGCTACTATATCATAGTTATTTCCTGCTACTGTTTACTGTGAAGTCACACTGTACAGTCAAACTAAGTTGTGTTAAATTATATAAATATTGTAAAAATACACAAAAAACTATTATAACTATTGTAAAACTGTTAAAATTATTGTACATATGTAACTATTGTAAAAAAAACAAAAAAACAATATTAATGATGAGTAAAGAAAAGTTTTTACACTATAACAACAATCTATGGAAGCCCACCTTGAAGTAAAAAAAGAAAATAAGGTAAATCTGAGATAAATTTTAAAATAACAAGGTATATTTTACAAATGTGAGATATAGTTGCAATTATGAAATTCAAAGTGTGAGATATAAAGGTAAAATTGTGATATATAAAGTCGATGAAGTTAACTGCAAGAAATTGACATTGTAAAATATTAAGCCACAATAATGAGAAATGAAGTTGCAATTATGCGGTATAAAATCATATGATGAAATATTAACTCACAGTTAAGAAATAAATCCACATTGAAAAATATTAAGTTACAGTTATGAGAAATGAAGTTAAAATTGTGAGATATAGATTATGAGAAATAAATTCACATTGTGAAATATTAAGTTAGTTAAGTTGCAGTTGTGAGATATAAAGTTGCAACTGTGAGATATAGTCACATCTGTGAGATATAAATTCACATTGTGAAATATTAAGTCACAGTTATGAGATAAAAAGTTGTAATTTTAAAATATTGTTGCAATAACGTTGCAATTGTGAGATATAAAGTCAAAATTGTGAGACATAAGCTCCAACTGTGATATAGTAAAAATTGTGAGATATAACAAGACGCAACATTAATAAATAATAACTTAGTGACAATAGCTTTTGCAGAAACAGGTTTCAATAACCTAAACATCCTCATGAATTCAAATCAACATATCTGATATCCTAAACAAGTCTGCTCAAAGCAGCTGTAAAGTTAAAGGGGGAACAATGACAGTGACCTTGTGATTTTACAGAACGAATATCTCGCATTAGTCTACCTAATCACTCTGGTATGTCAGAGACTCACACGCAAACCTTCCAAACAGAACAGGAGTCTGTGTCTGTCAATATGGTCACTGCACATACCAGCATGTGGATCGAGAAGAATAATAACCTGCTTACTATTCATATTTGGCATCCATTACTGGTGGCTGGGGATTATAGGTCTAGCTGTTCTCCTGCATTCCTGCTCATTGTGGTAGAACAACAGACTCGGCAAGCAGATGTGGTGCAGGCATGGTGCAAGGCCAGCTAAAGAATGGACCAGACCTGGCCCAGGGCCCTGTGCCATGTGGTGGAGCCAGCGCATGGGTACAGATGGGAACCCCTGGAAAACTTGAGGGATGCTGCAGGCAGCCAACGGCCACCCACCTGTACCTGCGTGTGAATACGCCAGCCGTGTTGAGTCCAGCACCTGTTTACTGCAGATACTGAAAGGTGCCATTAATTGAGAAAATGAGGCTGGACTTCCACTGCCAACCACGGGAGAGGGAATACAGCTTCCTCATTTTCCTTCTTAGAAGTAAGCGATTTCAATATCAACATTTTACGCCACGTCTCCTCCCGCTCAGCATTGTCAGGATACTTTCGCCATGCATACTAATTGTGTAATGTGAAATTTAATGTTGAAATTTAAAATGAAACAGCTTAACAAATGGGAAAAAAATCACAAGTCATGCAACTGTTCAAAAAGGCTTTGACAACACATCAGAACATGTTGGAAAAAATAACGTGCACACCTGGTACTTGATATTTGCAAATTCCGAAATATATAAAGGTCGTTTTTTAATGTTTTTGATGGAAGCCTCTTATGCTCACCAAGTCTGCATTTATCAAAATACAGTAAAAACAGTAATATTGTGAAATGTTATTACAATTTAAAATAACTGTTTCTATTTTAATACACTTTAAAATTGTATGTATTCCTGTGATCAAAGCTGAGTTATCAGCATCATTACTCCAGTCTTCAGTGTCACATGATCATTCAGAAATCATTCTAATATGCTGATTTGGTGCTCAATAAACATTTCTTATTTTAATCAATGTAGAAAACAGCTGTGCTGCTTAATATTATTGTGGAAATTTTTTTTCAGTATTCTCTAATGAATAGAAAGTTAAAACAGCATTTATTTGAAATAGAATTTTTGTAACATTATAAAAGTTTTTACTGTTAACTTTTGATCAATTTAATGTATTGTTGCTGATTATTTTACTGACCCCAAAACAAATACCCTTGTAACTCTAAACTTTAACCTTGGAAGTGCTTTTCCACAGCTTTTTGTATTTTCAGAATAAAGGTTTTTAACATCAATAACACTAATGACAATCTATTGTACTAACAAACAATCTAGGGGCAAGCATCTTTTTTAAATTGTTTATATTACTAAAAAAATAATGTAAATGTACTAGATGAAGGGAACAAAGGTTTTTCAGGCACTTGACAAATGCATTATTATTTTCTTAAATGTGCTAAATAATATGGAGAAAAAACAGTATAATGAATATAAACTGTTGTGTTATAAAATTATGCTTTTCTGAATATTTTTATAACTCAAAAGTCAAGGCACAGGTTTTTCACTGCACTTTTAACCCATAAAGCATTCTGACAAAACACAAAGCTATACGAAGAGTTTCAGCAGTTTATGTGACATCTGTGTCAGGTTCTTGCTCACTTCTGACCCACAACTCCCATACAGAGCTGACATGTATTGTAGGTGTAATCAGTGTCACAGAGTCAGACTCACTGAATCCTTTGCTGATGCAGATCATGATACTGTGGACATCCTACCAGGGTCAGTGTGAGTAAGCTGCAAACTCTACAGGCTTGTTTTTGTAAAGCACAGGAGCTCCCAGGAGTGTCATAACTCTTAACCCCAATGTGGAGGAGGATGTTCCTACTGTGCTTCCTAATTGCAATGTGGATCTTTCATTTAGTCTGTGTAAAAAATCACGTCATTTCCTGTCCTGAAAGAGTTTTTGGTGACAGCCCAATACTCTGGAATTTTCTTGTTCCAGTGATCTATGACCTATATGAACTGCGAAAACCCATTAAACAATTTACTTAAAGGGGTCATATGATGCGATTTCAATTTCACCTCGCTTTTTCAGACCGATGAGCTTTGTAAAAATCGACGCGTTTCAGAAAGGCGGGGCATAGAGGAGAAACAATAATGTACAGTATGTGGAAAATAATGTGTTTTTTTAACCTTAAACCGCATAAACACATTTCATTACACCAAATACACCAAATAATGTTCTTTTTAGCAGCATCATATGACCCCTTTAATCTTCTAAAATCCAAAAGAGGGCTACTTTTGGAGACGCTGAACAATTAAGGTTCTCTGAAAATGAGAATGTCAGCATTACTTTGTAAATATTTATTAGGTTTGACAGCTTGGGAACCATTTTTCTTAAGGGTGTTTGATGCTTGTGACCGATCATAGACCCCATAGTCGACCACTAACATCTTGTCTAAAGTTACTAACTATTGTGTTTACTCAACTAATTTCCTGAAACCACAGTAATGATTACGATGAGAGATGTTTTAATCTGTTTCGTCCTGTTACGTCTGGTGTGCACTTTATAGACAAATCACACGAGCAAGAAAGCATAAGTGACCGACGTCATTATTCAAGCATTTTGCCTGTGAAAACAACAAAAGCTTATAGCACCTCTGAACTCATGCTCTCCAACAGCCATACCAAAAATCATTACGTTTATCCTCAAATATGTTATTCTGAATTAAGAGAATTTCCGATGCCTTGATCCCATGTGTTTACAATGTGACAACAGGGGGAGGATCAGTAGCGGCTGACCTTGGCCACTGCACAAAGTAATATAATTTTCCCTCATGTGCGCAAACATTTTAGAGCGATGTTGTTTATGAGTTCGCAAGGCATCTTTTCCTGGTAGATAGTCAGATCTGTTTCCTTAAGACTTCACTTCAAATGAAAATCATGGAAATGAGTCATAGTGCCAGTGACAGTTTGTCATGACACATCTTGACAGGTGCATAACAGGATGTACACTATAGTGTTCATACATCATCATACAGTAGCCTATAAACAAAGATGATGTTGAGATGTATAGGTATCATGATAAAACATTGAACAACATATTCAGGCTAATTTTAATTTTTGTGACTAATATGTATAGGTGCCTTAAAGACTAAATAGTCAAACATAGCTACAGCTTGTATCAAAGCAGGTTCTGCCGTAATTAGGCCTGACATGCAGGAAGCAGCAGCTAAGCCTAGGTGTCAGAACTCACGTGTGTCCTGGACAAACTGCTACTGTGGTTCAGTTATTGCGCAGTACCTTAATATATTCATGCTCAGAAGATTGTCTTTTTAACAGCCTTTACATTTTGTGGAAAAAACAACTAGGCCTATTTGTTTATCTTAGTTGCTGTCTTTTATGTCCAGAAATCATGAATATCTTAAAGAATATTTGTATATGATTTCTCTTGGAAATCTTGCAGTGCTTTGCATTCTGGCTCCACATCTTTAGGGAGGTTCCTTAACTCAGGAAAGACCAAGAAGGAGGAGGCCAGGGTGTGAACTCTACGAGGGTCTTACGGCACATGACTCAGAAGAAAGACAATCTTATGTCCCCACTAGGGTTGCCAACCGTTCCGTATGATACGGAATCGTCCCGTATTTAAGGCATCAAAGAAGCGTTCCGTATGAAAGCTATACGGAACGCAGTTTGTCCCGTATTTAAGGCATATGCCGTATGAACACCTAGACCATACGAATAACAAACTCTAAATTGAGAATTAATCATTCTTTTTTGACAAGTGTTTGATTTGTGAACATAGCCGTTCCAGGGAGGCTTTAAGACCAAGCGCAATCCTCTGCCGGCTGGTTGCTCCTGCTTCACAGTGAGCGGGACCCACGCCGGAGTTGGGTTTTTTAACGACCGCGTCTCGACTTCAGCAAATCAGTTTGAGCGAATGCAAACAACGTGATTCCAACATCCAGCCACGCAAGAAAACGTGCACTTTACCTGAGGGAAGACGTGATCAATAAGGAAAGTCGTATTTCTCTAATGTATAGGCTACACCTAGATAAAACAATGTAACTTCCAGCGTATTCTTAACCTTGAATATCATTCTTAAAACACACAATGACCAATGAAGTGCCAAGCACCCAAAGCAGGCCATATTTATTCTAAGTTATCTTTAATTGAAAAATATGCATTTTCATATACTGTAGTAGGCCTACTGTAGGCTATATTACACACACGCATCAGAAGACAGAAAGAGCTTTATTGCCAAGTATGTTTGCACATACAAGGAATTTGTTTGTGTCACAAGCTTCCAGTACACAGAGACAACAACAACACACAGATAATAAAATAAGATGTGAATAAAATACACATGTATAAATATAAATAAAGCACACACACACACAAAGGATAAATATGTACAGGTGTGCTATAGATAAAATACTGTAGAATATGAATAGAATAAAAAATAAAGTTGTAGGGATGTACTAGGATGTAAAGAGATAAATAGTATAAGGTTATTGCACATATTTGTATTGCACAATGGGAGAATATTTAACTGTTCATGAGGTAGATTGCCTATAGCCTATATATATACACTGCCGTTCAAAAGTTTGGGATCAGTAAGATTTTTAATGTTTTTTTTTAAAGAGGTTCTTATGCTCATCAAGCCTGCGTAGATTTGATCAAAAATACAGAAAGAAAACTGTAATTTTGTGAAATAGCCTATTATTGCAATTTAACAAAACAGTTTTCTATTTTAATATACTTTAAAGTATAATTCAAAAAGTTAAAAAGAACCGTATTTATTCAAAATAAATATTTTGTGTTAAATATAGCCTATACAACTATTCCAAAAAAAAAGTTAAATGGATAAAAAGTGATATTGTTAGAATAGATTTCTATTTTGAATAAATTCTGTTCTTTTTAACTTTTTATTTTGTTTATGGAACACGGGTTCCAAAAAATATTAAGCAGCACAACAGTTTCAACTGATAATAAATCAGAATAAGAAAGATTTATATAAGGATCATTTGACACTGAGGACTGGAGTAATGATGCTGAAAATTCAGTGCTGCGTCACAGAAATAAATTATATTTTAAAGTATAAAAAGATAGGAAAACAAAATTCAAAATTGAGCATAAGAGACTCCATTAAAAAAAAAAACATTACAAATCTAAAAGATATACCTGTGTGTGTGTGTGTGTGTGTGTGTATATATATATAAATTAGGCCTGTGTGTGTATCCCTTATTCTGTCCCTTATTTTTCTATGAAAAACCACGATTGTCCCTTATTTTCCTTTTCTGAAGTTGGCAGCCCTAGTCCCCACTCACCCATCCGCTCAGCCAAACCTCTTATGACACACAGACAGATGGTAAGACCGCAAGTTCACCCTTGAGTAGCATTCGCAGAAAGACTCTCTTGGATGAAACAGCATCTCTACCCTTGCAATTTCCAGAAAATATGTTGTAACCAGGGTTGGGATATCTACAAGCTGCAGTTTCTGATAAGAATGACATTAGCAGGTGACTAGCCTTGAGTGGTTCGCTTTTTGTTTGTGGCCATTATTCAGCAGCAAGCTGTTTCCTACTGCTTTGGATATGCTTATTCCCAGAAGTGTTACAGCCTGTGTTCAGGATATTTGTGAACATACAAGCAAACAACTAAATATTTTTACTCTAAGAGAAAAGTTGAGTCACACAGTTTATAAAAATTGACTTGATTCAACAATCAAAAGAGCAGATTTGTGGGCTTGACTCAGCACCGTGCAAGAGACTTGTGATTTTATGTATTAGATTATTGACTTTAAGTAGATGATCAATTGAATTTGTCATTGCTGGCAGAGTCTTGATGAAAATAATGCTGGTTCGGATCCGAACTGTGGCCTCAGGACAGCAATGTGATATGCATTGTTCTAATTAATGTTGAGAGCCATTAATCTATTTCCATCTGGGCCACCCATCAAGTTAACTGGATCATCCCAGATACCCTCCTCTGTTCGTAGCGATAAGGTACTGTAGATATCTGACTGCCTTTTCAAATCACTTACATTACTCAGTTTTTTATGCAAAGAAACTTTCCTAATGGCTAATTTTGACAGAGGAGGTCTTTGGTCCCCCATTGCATGGGACACTCCTGCTTATATTTGGACTAAGGCAGAAATTTTGGGTTTAGTAACCAAAATAACTACTATACCTCCATCCATCTAGCTCACTATCATTGCCAATAGAAGGATGCAATATGTATATTATATACACTACCATTCAAAAGTCTGGGGTCAGTAAGATATTTTTTGTTTTTGAAAGAAATAAAACTTTTATTCAGCAAGGATGCTTTAAATTGATGAAAGTGTCAGTAAAGACATTTATAATGTTACAAAAGATTTCTATTTCAAATTAATGCTGTTCTGCAGTTGAACTTTCTATTCATCGAAGAGTCCTGAAAAAATGTATCATGGTTTCCACAATAAAAATTAAGCAGCAACAATGACAACTTTTCAACAATTTATCGATATTGGCTAGGTATCGAATATTTAATTGTTCATTCTCAGGTCCCCTATTTTTGCATTTAGAATACCTTTGTCATAATCTAACTTCAAGCTCATCTTTAAAAACACTAATAATTTAATAACATTGTTAAATCTATATAATCTTCAGCAAATCTCAAAATGAATGCCCAGTTTTCATACTTTACATTATAATGTAATGATGCTTTCATTAACATATAGCATTTAAAACAACTGATTTTAGATTTGAGTGTTTTGTCTTTAAATTTACTTTAATATTTACTATACAAAATAGCATGCCATTTTAATGTCAGCCATTTATCATTTATCAGCAAATAATCATCCGCTTATATTGGCTAGAATTTTGACATATATGTTTGATTAACAATCAAATACATTAAGTACCTTGTGTCTTCTGAACAGTTTGATTAGGTAAGACTCATACATTCAGCTGTGTTTGTTCATGACATACTGAGGCTGCTTTACTTAATTTTTCTGAGGATCCTGAAAAATGTATCCATATGCTATCAACTATGAGTGTCCTTGAAGGTCTTTCACTTACAATGTGCTAAGTTTGTCTGCTCTTTTATGCAATGGCCATGGCCAAGTTCTAGTCATGTGTCCAAAGCCTCAGCAGATTTTGATGCAGTCTCAGAGTGATTAAGAAGGCTTTTCGTTCTATCCTTAGCTTCCCGATTAGCAGGTAGGCCCCCAGTGGGACAAGTGCTTTTCAGCTGGCAGTTCATAGCAGCTCCTGCTCCTTCTCAACTCTCATTGTGTGGAAACTCAGAAGATGCTTTTCTGAGCTCTTGGTTTTCTCAACGTTGAGATCATGGTTCTTATGATGGTGAGTATTTTGCAGTCCTTTGGGATAGTTTGAGTTTACACTGAAGACTTTCCTGGTTCTTTTGGATCGCAGTTAGTTGAAAATGTAATTAAGACCATTAAGAGTGCTTTTTCACAGTCATTACTTTGACCTTGGCTAAACCTCAGTGGTTTAGAAAATGTCTATGGTAAAAGTAAAGATTCTCTCCAATTTCTGTGCTTCAGTTGGTGTTTTTGATGGTCTTGGTGTTCAGTAGATCTGAATGAAGTGATTACAAGGATATCAACACAGGTGCTTGCAATACTACTGGAGAAACATCATTGCAGTTATCTGGCATGCATTAAAATTATTGTGCCAATCAGAGTTGTAAACTTCTGCCCACATTTACAAAGTTCTGTGGACATCCATGATGCTTAAAACGTCCTTAGCTCAGGTTTGTTTAACATCTTTTTCATATGCATATCTTTTTCATTTCATATTTTTCATATTTTGAGCTTACAGATCCTCTGTATCACAAGAATTTACTTGTTTTGGGTAACAATTGATTTCATATGATTTATATTATTTGTTTACATTCTGTTTTCTTCAAATGTTCTCATCAAAAGCAGATATTGGAACAGGCCTCTGGGTAATTTATTAGAACATCTTTTTTTTCCAGAAAGAAGGATGCAGATTCAGCTTTCCTAGTTCTGTATTTTGTAATCTAAATGACATCAGTAACACTTAAAAATGTAAATTATTAAAGTTTTTTTTTTTTTTTTGCTTTCCTGTAATTGGACATTATGATCATGGGCCATTTTGATCACTATATCATTTTTGCACATATGTATTTTTTTCCCCATTGTGTCCTAGTTTTTGATAACCTTTATTGATTCAACTACCAAT
The DNA here is from genome assembly GCF_001515605.1 of Sinocyclocheilus anshuiensis. Classification (NCBI taxonomy): domain Eukaryota; kingdom Metazoa; phylum Chordata; class Actinopteri; order Cypriniformes; family Cyprinidae; genus Sinocyclocheilus; species Sinocyclocheilus anshuiensis. The sequence goes on along the minus strand of NW_015546234.1, from coordinate 1,576,452 downwards.
ATTTATACACGCACACACACACACACACACACGTATACATATACATATATATATATATATATATATATATATATATATATATGACAAAGCTGAATTATCAGCATCATTACTCCAGTCTTCAGTGTCGCATGATCCTTCAGAAGTCATTCTAATATGCTGATTTGGCACTCAATAAACTTTTTCTCATTATTAATGTTGAAAACAGCTGCTTAATATTTTTGTGGAAACTGTAATGGTTTGTTTTTGGTTTTTTTGGGTCAGGTTTCTTTGATTGAATAGAAAGTTCAAAACAAAAGCATTTATTTGAAATATAAATCTTTTTAACATTATAAATATTTTTGCTGTAACGTTTGATCAATTTAATGCCTCCTTCCTGAATTAAAAGTACTGATTTCTTTGCAGAAATCGTACTGACCCCAAATAGTTTTTAACGGTAGTGTATATTAGGGATTATTATGTGCTTTGCAAGACTTAAAGAGTCTGATTTGGTCCTGTTATGCAATAAACCTCTCAGGCTGTATCATTTCCCTGTTTTTGTTACGATAGCTCGAGTGGAAAAAAAGAGCTGGAACTGACCCAGTCAACACGTGAGAACATGCGATGATCACAGTGACATCACACGATCCTCATACTGTGATCCTCACCGTGTGAGTAGTATATGAAATCATTGTGACATCACACGATCCTCATACTGTGATCCTCAC
>NW_015546234.1:1570275-1575107 GCF_001515605.1 Sinocyclocheilus anshuiensis | reverse complement strand
CCCATGAGAATCATTTGAGCTCATGGTGACATCATTGTGAGATCAAATTGTTGACTGGGGAGGCTTTTTTTTTTAAGAGATCATGGTCTTTTTTTTCCAGTTTAAAAAAAAAAAGTAAATTTGGATCAGAATATAAGGCAATGCATTAACTGACCTTACATCCAGTTTAGAAATCCAACTTTGTTGGTTAAAATACATGTGACGTTTCGGCCATTGTCCAGGCCTTCATCAGATGTCTGATCAAGAATTTAAGTTGGATTTCCTCAAGAGTGAGTGTTGCACCTTTTCTCATCGACATGACTTTTTTATTTTTGGTTGCACTCCCTTTTCTGTCGGTAGAGAACCTCTTTTTCAGCAATCTTTCCTACATCCAGTTTAGAAATCCAAATTGTTCTATGTTATTGGTTTTGTGTTAGATTTCACTGATTTACCCTTTCTTTGAACAAATCAAGTCTTTCTGTTTCTTACTTCATAACTTTGTTTTCTTAAATCACATGCCTTGGTAATATTTAATTTCACATTTGTACTTGAATCAAAAATAACAATAGGCTTCCACTGCATCATCATGTCACATGTTTCTTCCACTTTCTCCCTGCACTTGTAGATAAGCGCTTTAGTCTAATTCAAGCGAAGTCTGCTCTTTTTATCCCTGCTTAGTCTCTGATATCTGTCCATTATTTCTGTGTCTTGAACTTCGTAATGCTCCCTCAGCCGTAGCGTGTGCCAGGCACAAATATACTGTCATGATGTGCCAGTGGGATTCTGGCAGATGTACCTGTTTAGTTTGGTTCAACATCAACTCTACAGATACTTTCAGTTTTAATAGTTGCAATGGGCATTAAGCACTCTGTGCCCATTTCAGTTCTAAAGGTACCATGTCTTATGTAAAGAAGCTTGATTGGGCAAGGAAGTGATTGAGAAAAGACTTTAATGAGATTCTGGTCGAACAGGTGGTAGAAAAGTAGGTTCAGGTACAAAAAAATTTCAATTTAAATGTAAAGTATCAATTAGTAATCTAAAAACACTACATTTCATAACAGTGCAAATGTTTCAGTATTGTGTTTGGATCACTTAACAGAGAATTTTAAATCCCGTTAAGAACAGGATCGAGTTAAAAGCATTCAGTCTTTTTTAAGCTTGTGAGTTTATCCTCTTGTTTAAGCTTATTAGTTTATGCCCAGGTTCATCAGGACTGTCTTTACACAATGAATATTCTCATAAACGAGTTTGCATTTGCGTTCGATTCTTATTATTATCAGTGCTCTTATATTTGTTTCATATAACATATGAAAAGTATGCAGCATGCACAATTTGCAAGTGTGCATTAAAATGTAAACAGTTTCTTATTTCTAGTGAAAATGTTTGAATTTAGCATTTTTTAAAGCATTTAAAAATATTTTTCTATTTTTCTTTTCTATATTGTTTTAGATATTTTATTATATATTTATTTGAAAACGATATAGCTGAATGAAGTCAACATGAATTCCAGAATTTCTTAAGTATTTACTTTAATGACATAAGAACTAGAGCTGTAAGAACTCCAAAAAAGTTTGTCAAACATGATGATCATTTGATCCAAAGTGCACTTTTACTTAAAACTGAAAAAATGTTTTGTTCCAGGTTTAAATTACATTTTAAATTCCCAATACAGCCCACATTCTTACATAGCTGCATACTTGCAAATTAGTTTCATGGGCCTAAACCATTCAGTTGCATTTCTGTCCAATTTGCATCATTGTTATAATGTTTCCTGGGCTTGACATCCTAATGGGCTTGACACAGAATTACTTAATGCATTGTTGGTGATATTAAACTGGGCATGTGTTTTATGCTTTTGTCTTTTACAGAGTGGAAGGAGAGGATGAATGAGTGTGAGCTGCTAGGCCAGAGAGTATAGCCCTGCTATGTTTATCATCTGATTAAACCTACAGTCAGCTGACATCTACCACAGGCCGTTGGATGAAGTTAAAATGGCCTCCCACAAGCAAAGCGTTCAATGCTTTGACACCATCATGGACGACCCATCTCCCAAGCCCCCTTTCCCCCATGGGCACTGCTCCTCAGCGTCCTTCAGAGGCCCATCCAGCTCAACAAGACTGGAGCCGCTGGAGGATCGTGGATGCTATCTGTGTGCCGATCACCAGCAGGCCAAGGCGATGGCCTCAGAGGCCTCAGGAGCTTACTCAAACCCATGGTATCATTTCCAGACACATCCACACTCTCAGCAGTATACAATCAGGAGGCCCACTCGAGCTGAGGAAGCTCCTGGACAGGTTGAAGGTCACCACCACCATCACTGGCACTCCAGGAAGATTGTGCTTGTGAAAAACAGTGACCCCTCTGTCCGGAGGACCATCGTGCTGCACCGCAGGAGCCTGCGTAGTCTGGTGCTCTTCATGGACGAGGTCTCTGAACTCATGCAGTGTCTCATCAGGAAGCTCTACACACTGGAAGGCCACAAGGTGAGTCTCTTCTGGGAATATACACTAACATTCAAAAGTTTGAGGTCAGTAAGATTTCATTTCAAGGGTGCATTAAATATATAAATATTTCTATTTCAAACAAATGCTGCTTTTTTATTTCTATTCATTAAAGAATCCTGAAAAATGTTTTTCATATTAAGCAGCGCAACTGTTTATCTATCAACATAATAGTGTTTGATAATAATGTTTCCTGAGCAGCAAATCATTTTAAAATAGATTAAAATATAAAACTTGTAATTTCATATATTTCACAGAGTTATTGTTACTTGTGTGTGTGTGTGTGTGTTTTGATCAGGTAAATGCAGCCTTAGTGAGCATATGAGACTTCTTTCTAAAACATTACAAAATCTTACCGACCACAACATTTTGAACAGTGGTGTAAATACTGATGTTTGTGCTCTTATACTATGTAATCATCAAAAACATTTTTGAAAAAAAGTAATGTTTAAGTTCACATTTATTATAGAGGACAGAAATCTCACATTTACCCAGCTTCAGAATGTATGAATTGAATTCCTTTCATTTCTGTCTGAAGTTGAATGAATTGTACACAAGTACAGAACAAATTGCTAAATTACAGGAAGTGGAGTTTACTGAATTAAATGGTTAATGTGGGGTGGAGGTGGGGATATAATCACTATATCAACTACTTTTTTTGTAACTTTTTTTATAACACATACCTTTAAACTTCAAGACTTTTTAAACTTTCAGACAAGGCTTTGTCATGCCATAATTCAAAGGTCCTTTTTCTTTTCAGTTTAGTTAATTTTTTATTCAATTCCTTACAAATCTGCATTCTGATTTTTACCTCAATTCAAATGTATTTAATTGTCAGTTTAGTTCTAAGTGGCGCACAACCCTGGAATTCACAGCCTAGTCCACAGTACATCTTAAGTATTGTCAGTCATTGTTCAGGTTTGCTTATTTGTGTCTATATGGTTGTCTAACATTGAGACAATGTTATAAAATGTCTCAAATTGTAAATAAAGTACATGTATCTATTTACATTTATTGTAAATTGACCTAAATTATGTATGAATGGCTGTTGGTTTGCAGGAGAAGCAAATGTTCTAAGGACACAGAGGCCTCTAGTGGCTGAAACTGGAGGCTCTGATACAAACATTCAACAGACTCTGAACAAGTTAGGCTAGCAAATCTGTTCCTTCATTTGTAACCACAGCTCTCACTTTAGTTAAAAACACATGTTTACAGGAAGCTAGGTATTTGTAAGTGACGCCACATCTGACAGCTGGAAAGTCCCAAAGCTGTGGGACCTCGAAACTTGAGCTCTTTAATTCGATTTTTGTGCATTAGTTATTTGAGGCTAGCAAACTAAGTGACAGTCCCCACAGATTGAGTTGTATGATTTATGAAGTGCTCATAATGCTGAGAACAAGATTAGTTGAGCAGATCAGTCAGCGTAAAGTTCATTTTAGTTACTATCACTCCCACTAGCGCTTAAGGGCAAATGCCACAGACCACGGAAGAGGAAAAAACAAAGAATTACAGTCTGCAGGTGGTTTGGGTAGATAAGAGGTGGACAGGGTGTCCCGGGCAGTGTAAGAAATAGCCCCTCTGGGACAGAGCTATGGCAACCCTGATAAAAGGTGAGAGGCTAGGAGTTTATACAGCTCTGAGGGCAACTAGAGGCTGTTCCACAAAATCAAGACCTGTCTTTAAGTGTTCGCTCGCAACAGTTATGGTACAGTATGCCACAGTGCTAATGATGGCATCACACTGTACGCAGAGAAAGTGCTGTCCCTTTAAAAGGGGAACACTTATTGGCTTGGAGTCCACAGAATGTCTGGAGTCGATCCAGGCATTTCCTGTCCATCAGAGCTGGACTCACTAGTCATTGCTGACTCTGGTCAGCGCTGCTGGTCCTCTGTGGGTCTAGCAGGCACATCCTATTAGCACTGCCACAGGCATGTACCTCCCATAGAAAACATGCTGTAAAGTGGCACACACCCCTCCACAGGGGCCTGACTGATACATGGATAACATTATGAATGGCACCGAGACAATGCCAGAAATAGCTCGGCAAGCAATAGAGTAAAGGTTTATTTGTCACTGGCTGAAAGTTGAAAATGTAAGCAATGTAAGGGAACAAGAACAAAATCCATGACCCTCATGTGTCGTTTAAGATATAAAGTATTGTGCTTCAGTTGCTAGGCAAGACAAATTTTAGTATATAATTTCTGCGTTTTCAGGGCTCCAGACTGCAAATAAATAGTTAAATGTAAATTTAATTTAAAACATAGTTTCTATTAATGACAGTTGGGAAAAAGCAATTGTGAAGCATTTTTTTTTATGTGTCAGTCAAAAAAAAAAAAAAAAAAAAATAGAGTT
>NW_015546234.1:1514535-1570132 GCF_001515605.1 Sinocyclocheilus anshuiensis | reverse complement strand
TTGTGTCCATCAAAAAAAAAAAAAAAAAAATTGAATTGGTCAGTGACTGATTCCCCCCTGAATACCGAACCGTGAACCATTTGCCAATTAGATTTGATTATAAATGAATGAGCCATGACTTGTAAAAAATAATACATATGCAGTTTTTATAAATATTTTTATTTATATTTATTTATTTCGTTTTTAATAAATGGCATTATAAAAAAACATTTATTTTGTAAAATATTGTTGGTAATTTATTAGCATAGTAAGGTCCAAATATATGTCAGATTGATGACATGTTAAAACCATATAAACAAGATACACACGCACACACACACGCACGCACGCACACGCACAAATATATTTAAAATACATATATTTATATATTTAAATAGGCAGTAATATTCTTACAAAAAGAATGATATTTATTTATGCCACAAATACAGTTAGCATCAAATCTGAACAACCATCTTAATCAAGTGGTTAAGAATATACACATTTTCATTCTGCATACAGGCTGTTTTTAAGATTATTTGTTATAACAGAATTACAGTGTTACTTATTGAGTTTTAAAATTTTTGTAGCTTTCTAATTTTTAATGCACTCTTTTTAAACATCTTTGAGTAAATCTTTCTTGCTGTTCTTGTTAGATATGATCAGGATATTCCTTTACTGGTATTGTTGCACAGCAGTGATGCACCAGCATCCAGAGAAGAACTATTAATCTTGCTCAAATCAGAGCTATTTTGAACCAGCAGAAGCAGGTCAATGCCATGAAAACATACAGTTTGAGATACTCGCATCCTCTATAGTTCCAATTAATTATCTTCAAACCCACTGGAAAATTGAAAAGTTTAGAAGATATAAAACTGCAGAGCATGCAGATTTAGCATACGGTTAGTATTGTGTTAAACAGTGATATGTGCTGTGAATGTGTGTACTTTTACTCTCTCTATATACAGTATATTCTGCTTTCATGATTTTTGGAACCTGGTTCAACATCAGATGTTGTTGGATTATTACAATTAAAAATGCTTTTTTGGACATATTATTCATGTGTCTTAGCTTTTTTTTCTTTTCCAAAAAGCCTTAAAGTGTTAAGAAGATTAGTTCTTTCTTTATTAATACCCCCAATATTTCTAGCATAAGGTAATGCTGAGTTTAACTAATGAACTGACCTCAGATGAACTCTGATACTTGATTTGCTAGTTGATGTTGATTTTTTATTTTTTTTATTTTATATTGATATAGTCACAATAGTTTTTTTTAAAAATAGGGATGAAGACTTCTGGACTGACCTATGACCTATTTGTTTGTACACTTCTTGTTTATACTGGCCCATGGGTACTGACTCATGCACCGAAAACACCCTGCATAATGGATCGCGCACATTTTCAGATCACTGTTTTCATGATTAAAAATTTGTGTGGGACAATGTACACACCAGATGACTTCCCACGGCCATTAACCTTTAGTTGGTATGGCTTCAAGCCCTCATAGCACATTTCCTCATCAGAATTTATTTTTTTTATAGTTACAATAATCCCTGCTGATTTAATTTCAGCCAGATATTGCTAATCTTAATCAATTTGATTCTGTCATATTGTAATCAACCAGCAGCACAGTCTAACGCAGATAGAGCTATTTGCATGTTTTTCAGATTGACAGTGTGCACAGTCTGCTCCAGTGCCCGAGCATTTTGGTTTTTGTGGGACGTGAGCCTTTCCACCCACTCCTGTTGGACAGCTTCAGGAAGAACTCTTACGACAAACTTCCAAGGCTGAACACAAAGCCACGCTCTAGTGTCTGCAGCGATGAAAAGTGGGCCAAGAAAAATGGTAGGTCACATTCCAAAAAGTCATTTTCTTTATCATTAATCATCAATTTTTGTCTTTCTTTACAGTAAAAATATCTAAACATCTTTAAAACAACATAAATTTACTTGAAGCAAAATTTTGTAACATAAAACTTGGTTTTAGAGAATATATTTTCAGTTATGTGTAAAGACTAAATAGTCAAACATAGCTACAGCTTGTATCAAAGCAGGTTCTGCCGTAATTAGGCCAAAACTTATGTGCAAGATGAAGAAAAAGAAGAAAGGGCACTAAGTTCAATGTCAGCCAATTCAAAAACGTCTACAAAGTCATTGTCTGAGTTATCAACCTCTTATGAGAATGAAAATGGTGCTGAGTGTATTGGAGCAAACGGAGAAATTATAGAGGAGCGATCCTCGAGTGCTATCTCCATAAAATCCATCACCTCTGGAAAATCAAATAAAACAAATGTTTCAGAGGTACTTGAAAAGGATGGAAGAGCACCCAGTGCCATGTCAATAAAGTCTCAGAAATCTGACAAATCAAGACAAACCGAATTCTCAGACAATGTGTCTGAGGAACAAATCTCTGAAGTAAGAACATCAAGTGCCATGTCTGTTAAATCAAATACATCTGTGAGGTCAAGAGCATCAGATAATGGCTTTGATGAGCTTCCCAAATTACAAGACAATGTTGAGGAGAGGGCTGTAAGTGCTGTGTCATCTAAATCAAATATTTCCACTACATCTAGTCGGTCTAAAGAGCCACAGTCTGTACCTGATGGGACATCAGAGGAGAGAATAGAAGAGAAAGCTTCAAGTGTTAAATCTGGAACATCAAACAAGTCTGGAATCCAAGAGGTGACAAATGATGATCAAACACTGGAGAGGGCTCCCAGCTCCATTTCGATAAAATCAAATATTTCTGCAAGATCTAAAATGTCAATTGAGCTGAGCGAGCTTGAAGATCAAGACAGGGCCCCCAGCAGCATTTCTATTAAATCAAATGTCTCACATAAATCAAAGTCTGACATTTCAGAAGCAGTATCTTCTAAGTAAAAAGAAGATGTTCAGGAAAGAGCATCAAGTGCTATTTCCGTGAATTCTACCACATCTGCAAGATCAAAGAAATCTGAAACAACACCAAAATTAGGAGAAGAAACAAAGGAACGAGCTCCTAGTGTTACGTCAATCAAATCAAATGCTTCATTAAAATCAAATAAGTCCAAGATGGAGGAGGAGGAAATAGAAAACAGAGCCTCCAGTACTTTGTCTGTTAAATCTGAAGTTTACACATTATCAAAAAAATCTAATGTTTCTGTAAGATCTAAAGGGTCCAAAATGTCAGAGGTGGCACATGATAATCGATCATCCGCAGTATATGCAGCATCACATACCTCTGAAACATCAAATGAAATCAGCACAGCACCTAAAAAAACCTGCAAAAGCACAGAGAAATCACCAGACAAAGAGAAAAGAGCAACAAGTGCATTGTCAACAAAATCCACTAACTCCAAGAAATCCAAAGTATCTGATATGGCTGATGATATTGTAGCTGAAGATAGAGATGATTTGCGATCTGTAAGTGCAATGTCCTCTAAATCTAATGTATCTGCAAAATCTGTGAAATCAGTGATCTCAGAATTGGTCACAGAAGAAGCACTGGACCAAACAGAAGAACGGGCTCAGAGTGCATTGGCAGCACAATCCAATCAGTCAGGAGTGACGTTAAGTGATGGAGTTGAAGTTGCAGAGGAACGGGCGCTGAGTGCCATGTCTTCTAAATTCAATGCTTCTGAAAGATTAAAAAAGTCCAGTAATTTAAAAGTGCCAACTGCTTTGCCTCAAGCAGCAAAACACCAAACAGAGGAGCGAGCTCAGAGTGCATTGTCAGCTAGATCAAGCATTTCAACAAGATCCAATAAGTCTAAAATTTCAGATGTTTTAACTGATATGCAAGTTGATGTGAAAGACCAAAAAGAAGAGAGAGCTTCAACTGCTTTGTCTGCAAAATCAAGCATTTCTGCAAAGTCAAAAAACTCAAATGTTTCTGCAACAGACGTCAACGCTGATGACAAAGAAAAAGGAGACAGAATACCAAGTGCTATGTCAGGAAGATCTGCTATTTCTACCAAAACCAGTATTTCTGCAAAATCCAAAGCATCACAAGTTTCAGAAGTACCGCCAGAAGAGACTGATGATGAAGAAAGTGAAGTAAAAGCACCGAGTATTACTAAATCCAGTATTTCAGTAAGGTCCAATAAGTCAAATCATTCAGACTTTAGTGCTGAAGAAGGGGTTCAGAACATAGAGAGACCTCCAAGTGCAATTTCAATAATATCTGATGCCACACCTGATGAAAATGAAATCACAAATGATGATGAAATCCAAGAAAGGGCTCCAAGTGCTGTGTCTGCAAAATCACATTCCTCTGTAAGATCCAGGACATCAAAAGTTTCTGAAATAATCATAGATGAACCAGATAAACAAAACGTGCTGTGTCTGCAAAATCACATTCCTCTGTAAGATCCAGGACATCAACAGTTTCTGAAATAATCATAGATGAACCAGATAAACAAAACGTGGAGAGTGCACCAAGTTCTAGGTCATTGAAATCTGATGCCTCTGGAAGATCTGGTCCAGGTGACCCTGTCAACAAAGAAAAAGAAGCAAGAACAGAAAGTGGTTTGTCCTCAATTTCTGTAAGATCAAAGAAGTCAGAAGATTCTGAGATAATCAGCAATGTAGAGCAGAGCGCATCAAGTACAGCGTCAGTTACATCTAAAACATCTGCAAGATCTAAAAGGTCAAATATTTCAGTAGTTGCTCCTAAAGAAATTGGAAAAACAGATCCACAAGTGTGGTTTCTAATGCATCTGCAGATTCTAAAATGTCTGAAGCTGGTGTGTACACAAAAGCAAACCGTTCACCAAGCAAATTGTCAGTTAAATCCAATGTATCTACAAGATCCAAGAAGCCTAAAATTTCTGAGGGTGAGGACCATACACCCACAAACACAGAAGATAGGGAATTAAACAGAGATGAGAGTCCATTGTCCAATCACTCAGAAGTATCTCAAGCAGAGAACTCAAATGAATGCATTTGTGGTGCAATAAACAAGCCATCAAGTCCAGTGGCATCATCTGAAAAAGACTCCGACCATGAAGAGGTACCTGCAAGTCCTCTGTCTAAAAAGTCAGCAAAGTCCAAAATCAGTTCAGTTGGTTCCGCCTCTGAAAGAGTTTTAACACCAACAAGCACCTCAGTTTCTATTGGGGTTGTTGAAGACCATGAGGCTGATGATGTTTCAATTAACTCAAGAATATCTGCTTCATCAAAGACTGAAATATGTGGTAAATCTGACCAGGGTTCATCAGAATCTCCCGTACAAATCACAAATGAAGCAACACCGACACCAGAGGGAAGACCTAAAAGTTCTACATCAGCTAATTCAATTGTCTCTCGTAAATTGAGGTCCAAAAGCTCTCATTGTGGCTCTGCATGTCCTACAGACACAATCCAGGACAGAGATGATGTAGCAAGCAATAAATCCTCCGAAATAAAGTATTCAATAATTTCATCCGATAGCCAACCATCTGCCAACAGTTCAGTGAAACGGAGCTCTCAAACCCAGAAGATTCGTCCATCTAGCAAAGCTTCCGGTATGTCTGTACACACTGAAATCACAGGTCAAGAGAAAGCTGAAAGTCCAGATGTTACCCATAAATCTCAAAGTGTCTGTTCAAAATGCAGTTCTACACAACAAAAAGGAAAAATGTCACCTGCTTCAAGTGCCTCAGCAATCTCACACTCTGAGAAATCCAAAACTAAAGAAGGAAATACTGCAGAAATGACTGACAGACCAAAGAGTAAAATATCCAATCCATTCTCTCATTTGAAAGTAAATGGTCAAAAGAATTTGAAACTACAGTTGTCAATGAAAGAAGCAATAAATCAAACACCATGTCAACACAGAAAGTTGAGGACAATGCAACCAGGTTATCTGTTACCTCAGGAAACCATCTAAGTCCTAGCCCACCAAAATCTCCTAAAAAATCCAAAAAACCTGTTATTCTACTTGGCAGCTCTAATGATAGTGTGTTATCGCAGACAGTTCCTGCTCCAGAACCAAGAGAAGAATATACTGACCATTTGAATGCTGCAGCAGAAAGACCTCAGTCTTGTAGATCTGATACAAATGTCAGTGAAATTAAGAGTGAAAAAAGTAGCAAATGTAGAAAAATAATTGGAAGTGACTCTTCTTGCCACAAGATGGATGATGACATGTCTGAGCCAAGTCCTTCTTGCTTGCCAAATGCTTCTCCAACTGAGGTGGTAAATGAATGGCTGAGGAAAATCCCATCAGACACCACCTTGTGTGATTTGGGGGACGAATTCCATGACAATTATGTTTCAATAGAGCCGCTTTGCACATCTCATGTGCCTTCAGGAGTTGATAATGAGCATGGAAGTTTGCAGCCAAGTGATGTTACCAAGCTTGAAACACAAAATGAGATGGAAGGTGCTCATATGGTGAGTACAGAGGGTGCTACGGACAAAAAATCTCCTGAAGTTGCTGAGGGTGATCGCTCTCAGAGAGGAGATGAACCAAAGATGTTTAGTTCCTCAGTTCTGGTGATGAAAGTCTTGCTGAGCCCCAAACTCGACCGATGCAATAGCCTACCAGAGGTATCTCCTGTATATGGACGTAAGCTCAGTGCATCAGTGCAAGGTCTTCTGGATTGTTTGGCAAATCTTCAGTTGTTAGACTTTGGTCCTAGTGATGAAGATGGTAAAAAAGAAAAATACCAGGAGCTCACGAGCATGCTTAGGTCCCTTTGGCTTTGTGACCCAAAAGACAATGAGAAGACATCTGTGGAAAGAAACAAGCGTCTGGATGAGGAATTCAAAGCCAGGTCATCCTCAGGGGTAGATGTTAACAGTGGCTCAACCGGTTCAGGGAAAAGTAGCATCAATGATGGCATCCAAGCCCAAATCAACACAGAATGTGAAGGCTTGGATACCCTGACAAAGGTACTAGAAGTTGATGAAACAGTGGAAGGGGAAGCTTCAGAAACAAAATACGATTCAGCCACTCCAGATATAGCAAGTCAAGCTCAGTGGACCCCAGAGACAAAGGGCACAATTGAAGTGAAGCTAAAAGATGATGTCCCAGGCTCTGAAGAGACAATCAGGAGTAATGATAGTCCAAGGGAACTCATTGAAACACCTTTTTCATCAAACAAGAGTTCTGGGAATAATCCCAAAAAAGAGGAAACTGAATCAGACCGTCAAGAGGACACAAGTTCAGGCAGCGCTCCAAAACAACAAAAAGGTAAATTATCAAAAAGGCTTTCTCAAGACCCTGATCCTGTATGGGTTCTGAATTTATTGAACAAATTAGAAAAGCAATTTATGACACATTATATTAATGCAATGGCTGAGTTCAAAGTCCGTTGGAATCTGGATGACAACGAGCAACTTGATGCCATGATATGCGAATTGCAAGATGAAGTCCGCAGACGGATACAATCAAGTATAGACAGGGAGCTAAGGAAAATCCAAGGCAGAGCTGGAAGACCAAGACCACCAAAAGACACAATGTCACCTGAATCTACCATTCAAACAGTGCAAAGGCGGAGACGTCTGAAAGTGATGCGCAACCAATCAATTGATCCACAACCTGTTAAAAGTGACGATGATTACACAATGACAGGGACCGACTTCAGCAATCAACGTAGCGATGATGAATATTGTCCTTGTGACACATGCTTGAAAAAGAAAATGGTATCCAAGCATGTGTTACTTGTGGAAATGTTTAATTCAGCCCCTGTGATGAAAGACTTTGATTTAAGGAGAATTCTCCAGATGAAGAAATCGTCTCCAACCAATGAAAAGATCGAAGAAACTGCCAATGAAGAAGCAAGTGAGATGGAAGTAGAAAATGCAGGGCTTAAGGCTGTCAAAGAGGAGGATGAGAAAGAGGGGGCAGATAAAGAAATACTTGCTTCCAGTGCTCAAGAAATTGAAGATGAAAAATGAGAAAGTGAGGAGGGTGAAGAGTATGACAGTGCCTCCAACACTTATGTAGAAGATAGTTCCGAGAAACAATCAAATATACCCAGACATTTAAAGAAAGATGTGAATGAAGTTGGGGAAATTGCTGAGATGTCTGTTAACACAATGATGATGCAACAAGATGAAGAGCAAGAAGAGAATATTGAGACTGATTCTGATTTAATGGCTGTCAAAGAAAGTGCAAGCAGTTCTAAGATTAATGAATTAGATGAAGACGTGGCAAATGATGACATTAGTGAATTTGATGACATAATGCAAACTGAAGCAGCAAAGGAGGAAGCAACCGAAGAACACACTGAGGAAGAATCAGAACAGCAGGACAAGACGGCTGATGATGAAACTGCAGAAGAAGGGCAAACTGCAAAAACAGAATCTGTTAAAGAGGGTGAGACCACTGGCGAAGAGACTTCAGAGGATGGGCAGACTGCTGAAGCAGTAGCTGTTGGAGAGGATGACATAGCTGGTTGTGACACTGCAGAAGAAGGTGAGACAGTTGAGGGTGAAAAAGCAGAAGCTGGACAAATTGCTGAAGCTAAAACTTCAAGAGATGGTGAGACAGCAGAAGATGAGTCTGCAGAAGCGGGTGAAACAACTGAAGATAAAGCTTCAGAAGATGGACAAATTTCAGATGAAGAAACCACTGCAGAAAATGGACAAACTTCTGAAGGTGAAACTGGAGAAGAAGGCGAGACAGGTAATGGCGACACTGCAGAAGAGCATGAGACGGCTGAAAGTGAAACTGCAGAAGAGGGACAAACAGCTGAAGATGAAACTGGCGAAGAAGGTGAGACAGTTAATGATGACACTACAGAAGAGCATGAGATGGCTGAAAGTGAAACTGCTGAAGAGGGACAAACAGCTGAAGATGAAACTGGCGAAGAAGGTGAGACAGTTAATGATGACACTACAGAAGAGCATGAGATGGCTGAAAGTGAAACTGCTGAAGAGGGACAAACAGCTGAAGATGAAACTGGCGAAGAAGGTGAGACAGTTAATGATGACACTACAGAAGAGCATGAGATGGCTGAAAGTGAAACTGCTGAAGAGGGACAAACAGCTGAAGATGAAACTGGCGAAGAAGGTGAGACAGTTAATGATGACACTGCAGAAGAGCATGAGATGGCTGAAAATGAAACTGTAGAAGAAAGACAAACTGCTGAAGATGAAACTGGAGAAGAAGGTGAGACAATAAACAACGACACTACCGAAGAGCATGAGACAGCTGAAAGTGAAACTACAGAAGATGGAAAAACTGATGAAGATAAAACTGCAGAAGAAGGTGAGACAGCTAAAGATCAAACTTCAGAAGATGGACGAACTGCTGAAGCAGAAACTGTTGGAGAAGATGAAATAAGTGAAGATGAAACTGCAGGGGAGAGTGAGGCATTAGCTGAAAGCAAATCTGTAGAAGGAGAGACTGCTGAAACTGAAACTGTGGAAGAGAGCAATATTGGTGAGGATGAAACTGAAGAAAAGGGTGAGACAGCTGATGGCAACACTGTAGAAGGGCATGTGATGGCTGAGAATGAATCTGTAGAAGATAGGGATGCTGAAACTGCAAGAGCGAGTGATACAGGTGATGAGGACAATGCAAAAGAGAGTGAGACAGCTGAAGATGAAATGGCAGAAAATGGCCAAACTGCTGAAGTTGAAGCTGCAAGAGAGGGTGAGACAGATAGTGATGAACCAGCAGAAGATGAGCAAAATGCTGAAGCTGATGCAGGTGAGGAACATACGGCTGATAATGAAGCTGTAGATGATGAGCAAACTGCTGAAACTGAAAGTGATGAAGAGAGTGAGACAGCTGTAGATGAAACGGAAGAAGAGAGAGATACTGCGGAGGGGACATTGGTTGAAGAAAGAGGAACTGATGTAAAGAGAGCCTATGAAGATGAAGACAACACAGATGATGTAGGAACTGCAGGAGTTGTGTCAGCTGATGAAAAAGGAACTTCTGAAGCAGAAACAGCAAATGAGGCGACCACCGAAGCTGAAACTGAGATATCTGAAGAGAAAGCTGCTGTTGAAGATGGCAACATGGCAGAAGACAAAAATGCTGTAGTAGAGCTGACAGAGCAAACTCCTGATCATGAGACGACTGGAGAAGAGACAGACAGGAGTCAATCAAACGATGAGGAAGACAAGGAAACTGTCAGTTGTGAAGCAGCAAAGGAGGAAGGTGTTCTTTCTAACATTGAGGACACTGAGAGTCATGATGTTTTAACTAATCTTGAGGTAATTGGAGATGAAACACCCCTTAAGAACAAGGATGACATTGTTCTAGATAGTGTTGATGATAAAGGTGAAGAAAGTGGAAAAGAAGATGATGAGGTGGAGATAATGGCAAATAAAGCTGGTTATGTGGCCAACACTGGTGAATCAGCTGAAGCTGGCGATGAAGCTGAGGATGACACAGAGCCAGACACGGAGACAAATGAAGGGGAGCATAATAGGAACAGGCTAGGTTTACACCCTCTGTTACAGCCAAAACCAAAAGATGACAAACCAGATGGGGCGACTTCATTTAATGTTTTGGTAAAGCACAACTCGGAGTCTGAAGATGGTGCCGATGCTGACGGAGAAGACTCAGAAACAGAAGAACACAACCAAGTCATTGATTTGAGTTCTGAGTCAGAGATCAAGCCACAGAGGAAAACTGCACATAAAACCTTCAAAATGCTCGTTCACACTCTGAATTTCGTCAAACTCTCAGCCGCTGGACAATCAAAGAGCAGGGAAGAGGATAATGAACATGAAGTTGAAGACGAAGAGACTCCAGAGGATGGGAGTGATGTTGCAGAAGAGAGTTCCTGTGTGGAGAAAGACGAGGTTGAAGAGAACAGAAAGGAGAAGGGCAAACTCTCAGATATTACAGAGGATACATCAGAAGATGAGGAGGACCAGACAAATGAGACTAATGATGATTCAGAGGTTCATGAATGGGAATCATCTGACAATTCCTTGCAAAAGCAGATAACAAAGTCATCCCTGGAATCTCAGTCAGGTTCCTTTGATGAAGTTCATGAGGAACAGGCAAAAAATCAGAAAGGTTTAAATCATCTGAAAGACAAGTAGAATCCTTCCTCGACATCAAAGACAAGAACCAAAGATGCTCTTTAGCATGTGAAAATGGTTCCAGAGGGGTTATTTCTCTATTATACTTAGACCTTATAATAATGATCCTATACACCTAAATTGAGTTTTTAAGAGCCCTTTGGATTCCTTATTTTATTTACCAAAGAGTAACATATTACTTATTATTAATTTATTATGATTCCATTATATATGCAGATTATATATATGCAAAAGCACAGCATTACTGCTCAGGTACTGTAAAAAGGGAATTGTTAAAACTTGAAGCTCTTCTAACTTAATGGAAGGAAATTTGTTTAGAATTTTAGTAAATTTATGTCAAAACAACATATTTAATTGCAGTTATTTATATAATTCAATCAGTTGTAAGCCTTAGCCATGCGAGGGACTTTTGACAAAGGCTTAATAATGTATCATAGTTACTGTATCATACTGTATATGTATGTGCTGCTATACAAATGTTCCTTTATTGAAATACAGTGTAAAATCACACATCATAGTGACATGCAATGGAAATCAGGGGGCATAAACTGTGTGTACGAGTGCATGAGAATGAATGTGTATTGAACATATTTCAATCTGAATGTTTGTTTCATTGTAGCAATATGAATTAATAATCTAATTTACTTGTAGGTTGCTTGTGGGAGAGCATACCTTTAAAAAAAACATAAAATAATTTTTTTTTATCACTGCTAAAACACATAAGAGATGTCCATTCCATATGACTTGGTGCATTGTGTAGGTGCATTGAATGCAGATGTACAGAATTGACATCACCAGAAATCACCAATATACAGCATATTGTATATTATAAGGATTGAGGTGCACACATTAAGCCATGCCTTAGATGTTTTGCCACATAAAGAACTGCACATCTAATGGACTGTAATGTCTATGTTTTGATCACACAAAACTCTAATGTGAAGCGATGCAGATGCAAATGTGGTTCCTTCATTGCAGTTACTTTTCTGCTGGCCAAATGGTTAATGGTTAACTTAAATATAATAAATTCCTTGTTACTTAAATGTACTAATTTCCTGCCTGAAATAAATATATTTAAGCTTAAATGGTTATTTTATTTCATTTTATTTTATTTTTTATTTACTTTTCTTGTTATTGTTGTTGGCTTGAGAAATTATTGAAAAAGCCTGAAAAATTCCTAGTGCTTTTCATGAGAGATCCCTTTTTAAATATGACTAGTCTGCTCAAATGCATCAATCAGGTTTTAAAAAATTGTCCATTTGTGTTGGCCTTTTGTTTTGTATGCTACTGTCTGTCTAGAGAGCAAATTAATCCCAGTGATCTGACTAAAATTAATGTTTGTTGTGTAATTATTTGTTTTTATTTACCTTTAAAACGACAAGTTCTAAAAAAAATAACATTTTCCATTTTTAAAAGAAGGCCCAAATCTCTAGGATATACTGTACATGTCTACATATAGAATCCTTCCAGAGCGATGTTGCATAATTTAATTATGGAGTCATTGCTATTTAGGTCTGTCACTAGCAAGCATTAGCAATAATAATGACTCCCCAGGGCCGGAGTGGGACTCATTTTCAGCCCTTAGACTGGCCCACTTATTTTTTTTACTGGCCTTTTCAGTGCCGCCTTCGCGCTTTCTATTATCCATTTTTCATCTATTATTTTTTGCTCGCATATCTCCAACAACTGAGGTTTTTTTTTGTTTGTTTTTCTGAGCAAGGTGCCACTGTCAGGGGAGTCAAAAGATTATTACGTCATCATTAGTGTTGCCAATTAACTTCAGAAATGGAAAATAAGCGACAATTGTGATTCTTTATCTTTTATTCTTTAAGAAAATAGTGTTGTCAATAAAGCATTTTAAACAATGGCATTTAAAGTTTTGAACTAAAATGTGATTGCAACCATGAATGAAAATGCATATTTTTCAATTAAAGAAAACTTAGAGAGTGTGGGCTGCTTCTGGTGCTTGTATTTGTACTTCAATAATGAGGTCCAAGAATACGCTAGAAGTTAAAGGGGTCATATGATGCCAAGAATACTAGAAGTTAATTTTGTTTTAATGTATTTTTTTCTCTCTCTCTATTTAACTGCATTACAATGAAAGACGTCTTCCCTCAGGTAGATTGAATGTTGGGCTCATGATCAATAAGTTGTTTGCATTCGCCCAAACTGAATCAAAACGCGGACGGTGAAGGGAACTGCCGTCAGCGCGAGACCCGCTCGCTGTGAAGCGGGAGCCGGCAGAGGATTCCACTTGGTCTTAAAGCCTTCCTCAAACAGCTACTTCACAAATAAAACAATGATTTGCACAAAAAGAATGATTCATTATCAATTGAGAATTTGTTATTGATATGGTCTGGTGAAAATAATAACATGGGCTGCGAGAAAATTATAAATAAAAAGAGTGGGGCTGCTATGAGTGCAGGCAGTCTAGGGACAGCATCACTGATCTATGTATAATATCTATTATAGATCAGTGGACAGCATCCATATTTCAACCCCAGTGGCATGACAACACCGCGGCCCCCGCGGCCAAAAAAAAAACAGGCTGGCCCACCGGGAATCCTCCCGGTGCTCCCGATTAGCCAATCCTGTGACTCCCTGTAAATACTTTTGACCTGAGCTGATGGTGAAATAGACCTTCATCACTCTCTCGTTAGTATAATCTCTCTATTTGTATAACTATTTTCACCTTTCTTCCAGTAAAATGCATATTCTATGACAGATACCTGCCAATCTATTACTCTTCGATAAATCAACTGTCCACTCCCATTACAAAAGCCCTGTTGCTTTGGTCACTGTGCCTTTCAGAAGTTTTGAATAAGTGGAAAATTGTTTCAAGGGAGCTGACTTTGTCTCTGAACCTTCAATAGATCATGCCATGACATTCATGACACAATAAAAAATACCTCCTGAAAATATTGAAGGTGAAAATCAGCAAACTATTAATAACCTGACCCACCTCATCCATCAAACACCTAGTTAAGAGTCAATTCCCAGCCAGTGAGACATCTGAAACAACCTGCATTTTGTTTTTGCTCCCCAACTTTGCTGTTTTTAACAGGCCGGCTGGTTCACTGAACAAGGGCAGAGCCCAAGGATCCCACGACGACTCCAATTACTCAAGTTAACGCCCCCCAAAATAGCGTCACCTGTCCAATCCAATAGTCTAATATAGATATTTGTAAACTAAATGGTATGTATATTCAGGGACTTTTAATTACTGTCTCTTTCTGACAGGTAAGTGTGTGGCTGGTTATTTGAAACTGTCCTAAGAGACTTCGTTCCCTGCCTTTGCAGTGCTGGAGTCATAGGTATATACAGCCCCATTGGACAAGTCTGATGGATGGTCCTCTCCAGTTTCCATCCTCTGCTTCCAGAGGGAACGTGACATAAATAATTGGTGTCACTCCCATCGACCGAGTGCCACACTCGAAGGCGGGGCTCAAGCAGCTGACAAAACACAGCTGTCTAATCTCACAAGTTCTCACCATATCCTAGAGGGCCTTCCATCTCCTTACAGAGAGAGAGAGAGAGAGAGAGAGAGAGAGAGAGAGAGACACGATGAGACCGTTTGCATTTTAGCATCATGTAAAGACGGACCAGAGGAAGAACATACAGTGCATGATTATGTTTGCATGCCAGTATGGATGGCATACAGAAGTGAAGTTATTGCTTTAACTTTTAACTTTATTTGTAATAGTACTGTAATAATTTGAAAGCTTTATACTCAAATGTTTCAACAGAAACTGCTTTATTGCTTTTAGTCTTATAAGGGTCAAAGACAGGACACTTATTATATTCATTTATTCAAAAATACATCATAAAGTGCAGTACATGAACACTGACTTTAACTTCCATGATGAGTTTTTTTTTTTTTTTTTGTAAAGGGTGAAATAACTGTCCTGTATGGAAGCTTGTTTCCACCATGGATTACAAAAAAATAAAAAATAAATAAATAATAATAATAAAAAATTCCTAGTTCAGCAATTCCAAGTTTAGGTTTCAGATTTCTGACTTTTTCTTGCAATTCTGAGTTTATATCTCACAATTTTGCATTTTTTTCTCAGAATTCTGAGTTTACGGTATATCTTGCAATTCTGAGATTATATCTCACAATTCGGCCTTTTTTTCTCAGAATTGCAAAAAAAAAAAAAAATTGCAATCACCTTTATTTATTAATGTATTTATTATTTATTTTATTGGTGGAAACATGCTTCCGTAGTCCTGATATCATAATGAAGAATAAAAAAGCCTAATTAAAAGGATGCTATTTCATAGAAAAAATATCAAATTAATCGAATAATATTTTACTTTAACTTTTGTCCATCAAATCAGTCAAATTATGTAGTGCAACCAAGACGCCGGAGGAAAACCAAAACAGGAAATTATATCATTAAAAAGACCCCTGCAGACTCTCATGACCATATTTGAAGGTTAATAATACTCTTAAAATATTGTATCATTTGACCTTTGACAAGACAAGGAGGGTTCAGTTTGGAAATTCAAGGTGTAAGAAAAATGTAACATTTTGTTGAAAACATTTTTCAAAACCATATGAAAACAACACAAAGAACAACATTTGTGAACTAAATACAATTTTAACTTAAACTTCAATCAGTATAGTCTTAAATGCTCTAGTAGTTTAGCCTATATATGAGGAATATGATAATAATAACTATAGTTATATTTAATGCATCATAATCAAATTGAAGACAGTGATGACAAATAAAGAACAGTTGGAGTTACTTTGAAATTATGAATCCCATTTTTTAAGATTCAGAACACATTCAGTGGCCCGCTGCCTGTGTGACACATCAGATCATTAAACACATTTTGGCTGTTGCTGGCATTAAGAGGTTTTTGGGTCTTGAGCATGTCCATGGTTGCCCAAACATGTCTGTAAATGTGGATAAATAAGAAGACTTGCTGGAGGAAGCACCTGCTCCCTGACAGGGGGCTATTTCCACCCTCAACACTGGGATATACAGACATCTATTCCGGAGGATAATGCGAGGGGGTTTTCCCTGTTTTTCCCAGTTTTTCCCTGTTTACCTTTGAGTGTTATGCCTGCAGCCAGCTGCAAAGACCCGCTTAGTGCGACTCCACACTCTCATGCTTCCAGATGTTCCAGGAAAAACAAGTGTGCCAGCCTGTCGGTCAGGAGAAGAGTCATTTGAAGCTGTGTGCCAGGACTTCCTGCCTCACACACTACACAGGTGGATGTCAGTTACAAGTGTAACAGAGCACACTTGTCTTTTACAGTATTTTACTGAACCCCAAGCATGCAGAGCATTCAGACCAATTATTCATAAAAAATAATTTAAAATCAAAACCAGTTTATGTAGTATAGTGATTTTACTATGCTGATTGTTTAATTATTATCCTAATGTTGCTACAGACTGCATTTGAAATTTATACTCAGTACAACATACATCTTGAAGTATCTTTACTGTTAATTACAGGTATATCAGCAGTAATTATTGGGAACACAAACAGGACACAAATAGCATGAGAATGAGCCAATCATTGATCATTGTATCAATCCTGGCATGTCTTTTTACTGTAGGATATGGCTCCAGTGCCAAGGACATGTCTTTTCAGACCACCAACTCCTGACAAAAAATGATTCCACAGAGGAAGTACCATGCATAAAGCAGTCCTGGAAGCCAGGGCTAAACAACAGGCCCTTGAGAGCATTGTTCAGTTTGCTGTTATTGTAGCCGATGTGTCCATGGTCTCATTTAATAAAGGACGAATAAATGAGTGAGTCCCTGTCCAGCTTGATGTGTGAGAGGGGCAGAGGAGTTTTCCCACACGGTGAGAGGAAGAGAGAAAATGTTCTCACAGTAGGTTGCTTTCCCCACCCCCCCTTCCATTGAGGAAGCACCCTACAAGGCTGTGAATAGGGGCTTCTCTCTCTCTTTCGACCTCAGGTGCTGCTTGATTGGCACAGTTAGGATTGGGTGCACGCAAACATTATGAGAGAGCAGACTCTTTCATCTCTCATATTTTCTACTATAGGCCTACAGTACCTGTTGTTCTACGCACTAGAGTTCAGAGTCTAGATTCACAGTCAGAGTTACACATGCACTAGTTTTTTTTTGTTGTTGTTGTTGTTGTTTTTTAGCCAAGACTTGTACATGTGCTTGTATGGAAATTGACAAAAACAAACCTACACTTTTTAAAATAACGGTTCCAAAAGGGTGTTTTCACAGCAATGTCATAGAAGAACCATTCTGGGTTGCCCAAAGAACCTTTCGGTGAACCATGTTTTTCTTAGTGTGAAGAATATTTTCTGAAGCCTCTAGAACCTTCATTTTTAAGAGTGCAAGTTTATTTTCAAAGTCAAAGTACCTTAAAGTCTTGGCAAAATAAATAAATAATAATAATTTAAAAATACAATGTTATCCAATGTTAACACAAAATGAATTAAATTAAATTAAATTAAATTAAATTAAATTAAAATGTTATTTTATTTAATTTTATTAGCAAACACATTTTGTAATTAAATAAAATTGTAACATAATAATAATTCAAATATATTTATATTTATTATTATTATTATTATTATATAAATATTAATAAAAAGCAAATAGTTAGTATAGTTATCATTGGTAATCAATAGTAGTAATGGTAATCATGATGTATAAAAGTTATGTATAAAAATTACCAATTATATAATTGACTCTTGTCAGATTGTATGTCTGTGTTATATTATGTTTACTTGTTTATCTAAACATTTATGATAAAATTACACCAGAATTATATATCAAATTAAATTAAATGTATGCATTTAGCAGACGCTTTTATCCAAAGCGACTTACAGTGCATTCAGGCTATACATTTTTTATCAGTATGTGTGTTCCCTGTCACACAAGAGTGTTTTCACAAGCATTACCACTGATTATCACTGTTAGAGAAAACACACATTTGTCTAATTGAACTTGAGATTGGACTTGTGATGCCTGTGAAAACGCTTTTGTGTGACAACTATAGTCTCAGAATGTGCCTTGACTTTTCTAGTACAAAACCTTTCTCCACTATAAAGAACCTCTTTGTGCAGTGGAAAGGATCAAGAGATGCATGGATCCAGTGTCTTCACAGAACCACAGATGGCAAAAAATACATTTTTTATAAATAATAAATAACCCTTTTTTTTTTCTATAAAAAAGATTTTTTCAGATATTCAGTGTTAAGTGTGACAACTAGTCCCTGTTTGGCATATGTGCACACACACCAAACACAATAAGATGGTGCAGGAGAAATTTTTGCAGGGTTAGCATATTGTCACGAATATGGGCAGGGCACGGAGGTTCACTCGAGCCACAATCTCTCTCTCTCTCTCTCTCTCTCTCTCTCTCTCTCTCTCTGCTACTTCGTTTCCACTGTTATTCAGGTTATACCGCTGGACAGGATGCAGCATCTGAGGACCTGGGTTCTGGGGACGCAGTATCCGCAATCTCTGGGAAAACCAGAGTGGGAAAAAGATGAATGTGTTACGCAGGACAACCTCAACAAACTCCCATCACACACCTGCACTGCATGTCAGAGGGGCCCCTTTCACTCCACATCACACACACAGGTGGTCCGCAAAAAACATGGTCTGACAGTAACGTTGTTACTCTCCATTTATGCACAATCAAAAAGTGATTCTGACAGGAACTGACAGGTAACGACTTCGAAGTGATTTAAAGTTAACTGTACTTCTTTGATATAATTGTTTATGTAGTTCTCATAATAATATAATGAATTTCTTCCTGATTATATGGGAAAACCGAGTTTGCTTAGGATAAAATGGTTAATCAAAAAGCTATTGTTTTATGTTTATGATAGTTAATTTCCTTTGTTTCTCAGAATTCTTCAAATGATCAAGTGGAATGATGTTATCTTCAGTCTCATGTACGCATTGTCATATAACAGAGAATTTCACACCAAGTGACATATTGTATGAAAAATATCTGACATAAACTACAAATTCTTTAAAAATCAGGTTACTAGCAGAATATAAACCACCACAACAATCATAATTAAGATAAAATGTAAAGTAAGATTAAAAAGATCTTAGGATGATTAAAGAAAAAGAAAGCAATACATGCTATAAACCCTCAACTTTCTTCTTATTTATTTATTTATTTATAAAAGCACATTTAGTTTGCGTTTTGATTCTCAAGTAGATTCGAATAGCAATTTATTATTAAGATAATGCTTGTATTCAGCTAACATGTCTAAATGAAAATAATTTAAACATGTAAAATATATTTTTAAAATAGCAAAATTAAAATTGGGTTAATTAAAAATATTTGTACATTCACTGGAGTCTCCTGGGAGCACTCATTCAAAAAGTGTAATAGCGGTTAAATGCACGCGGACATTCATAGGCCCTACTGTATGTGTCATATGTGCTTAAGTTAAAAAAAAGAAGCTTTGCTGCTCTCTAGTGGACGTTTTATATTTGGCACAGTTTTGCATGTGTCAGTAAACATATTCATGAATCCGCTTTTCGGTGGAGGTGCTGTGAAGTTTAGCGATTCACAATCAGCCTCAGACACAATCAGTCAGACACAGGACAGCGAATGCTGTTTTTACACCGCAGAGGCAGGAGCTGCATATAGGCTACCGTGAAATGCATTTACAGAAGGATTACAGTTGCAGAAATGAATCGATGAAATATATCAATATATTAATACACAACATGTATATTACGCAATATGACATATTTTACACTTTGAATGTTAAAACATTGACTTGCCCACTTTATCAACAGAGTACAGTAGGCTATATGTTCCCATTCACCATAGGGTAAAAAAAAAAAACTTCAATAAGGAGTTCTAAGCAAGTTTTCGAAGTGTGAGGTGGAGGCATTTTAAGGGGCCGCTGTAGACTATATTTAGTTCTCAAATCTCGTTTACTTTTACACGTTTAAATCTTCGGTGTTGACGACACAGGCAAGAGTGGAAACAAACAGTCTCGCCAGATTTAATGCGTTTTCCCCCACACAAATCAGTGGAATACTTACTTAGGTGTAAATCTGATTTAATTTTATGACAGACATATTCATTTAAATGCTGTTGTATTCTGTATTCTGTATATGTTTTTGTTTCGTTCATTATTCAACAATTCTTTCATAATATAGACAGTAAGATTAGGGGAAATTAAGAAGTTCTTTTTTTTTCTCAAAAGATCTCAAATATATGGCTACTTTATACAAAATATGATTTCTTAATTAAAACCTTGCTGTTTTATTTTATGGTAAATATTATTGCTAATAATCTATACAGACATAATATAACAGATGAGAAGAAAACATTATATTGTACACAATATAAAGTATTTTATTACATTTCAGAATAACTTTTATAGTAACTGTGTTAATGTACATGAGATCCCAGAGGGGAGATTGTGGTACTGCTGAAGCAAAAAGACCTGAGCTACTTTAGCCTGTTCCAGATGTCTAACTCCCAAGTCAGTATCAAGGCTGGCTACATACTGCTTCATTGTTATTTTTCATACATTTTACAGAGAAGCAGCCAGAGACTCACCGCGCCTTCAAAAAAATCCAACTGAGGTGCGTAGACCAAAAAAGGTTACCCAAAGGTGAAGAGCTTGAAAAAAAGTCCGCACACTCACACTTGTTTGAGTGTGCGGACTTTTTTTCAAGCTCTTCATACATTTTACACACATCGTTATTTTTCATACAGTTATCTAATTTCCACCATGACAGTTGTCATGTTGTTCCAAAAGTCATCTTAATTATGCCACCTCCTAAATATAAATCATGAATCATTTAAGTCAGTTTGGTATTTGGTATTAAGGGAAGGGACATTCTCATTCTAGAATGAATTTAATTGGTCAAAAATCTGTGTGGTACAGAATGAGTAAGAATCTGCAAAAAGTAATTTTTTTCAACATTCAGGAACATGTTATCATATAGATGTGCTAAAATCCGCACAACACGTATTTTGATTTTATTGGGTCTTTAAGGCCTAACAGGACTGGGACTACAAAAACACTCATGGTCTGTAGTATAACACATACAATCTTAACTTTGAATTAAATTACAACTGCAGAGTAAATGAACGTGCAAACGGTAGAGATCAGATTAACCGAAGTTTAACTGAAGAAAACCACAGTGCCTATAAAGGGAAACATCTCTGTCTGGGCTAGTCAACAACATCCTGTGAAAAAAGCTGCTGCAAGCTAAATCTCATGTAGCTTTTGAGGACAATCTTTGTTTTATCCAGCTGTATTCAGTGCAACTTATAACATCCAAGTGAAAGATATAACACAGACAAAAATAAATATAAAAACAGAGTTGGAAAAAGGATCACCCCACTTGTTTCAGTATTTTGTTGAACCACCTTTTGTTTTAATTACAGCCTTTAGTCTGTTGGGATTTGTCTCTGTCTCTACTAACTTTGCACTTCTAGACTTTACAATATTTGCCCACTCTTCTTTGCAGAACTGCTCAAGTTCAGTTAAATTTGATGGTGAGCGTTTGTGGACTGCAGTCTTCCAGTCATTGCACAGATTTTCAATGGGGTTTAAGTCTGGGCTCTGACTAGGCCATGCAAGAACATTCACCTTTTTCTCCTTCAACCACTGTGTGCTCAGTTTTACTGTGCGCTTTGGGTCACTCTCATGTTGGAAGTCAAACCTTCTTCCCATCAATAACTTTCTGGCAGAGGGCAGCAGATTTTCCTCAAGAATTTGATGGTATTTTGCCCCATCCATTTTTCCTTCTATCCTGACAAGTGCTCCAGTCTCTGCTGCAGAGAAACACCCCCATAACAGGATATTACCACCTCCATTTTTTACTGTAGGATTGCTGTTATTTGGATGGAGAGCTGTATTGGATTTCCGCCAGACATGTCATTTGGTGTTGAGGCCAAATAATGTAATTTTAGTCTCACCTGCCTCAGAATCTTCAAGGTGCGTTTTGGCAAAGCTCAGTTGTGACTGCATGTGGCCTTTCTTGAGGACTGGCTTTTTTCTTGCAACCCTCCACATTTGTAGAGAATTTGTGATATTGTTGTCACATGCACACAGTGACCACTCTTTGTCATAAATTCCTGCAGCTGCTTCAGAGTTGCTGTAGGCCTCTTGGTCGCTTCTCTGACCAGTTTCCTCCTGACTCTTTCATCCAGTTTAGAGCGACGTCTTGATCCAGCGAGGGTCTGTGCTGTACCAAATACCTTCCACTTCTTAATAATAGACTTCACTGTGCTTTTAGGCATTGATAAAGCCTTTGAAATCTTTTTTTTTTTCTGTATCCATCTCTTGTGCCTCTCTACAACTTTACCCTAGAGACCTTCTGACAGTGCCTTGCCACCCATAGTTGATTGTTTGTTTCAGTTGCACTACCAAGGACTGACATGCTCCAGGAAAGCTCTTTTCATGCTGAGCTAATCAAAATGACCACAGCTGATCACAGTTGAAAGTCAAATGGTTTGTGTGCCATTGAGAAGGTGATAAGCTAAACCTGATTGACCTTACAAGTCATTTTTAGGAAGGGGTTTTTCCAACTCCGTGATTCTATATTTTTTCTTCTGACATGTTGGTGTTATATCTTTCACCTCACTTTCTTAATTTCTGGTTGCAAAGCATCAAAATGTGATTCTTTTCTATACCCACTGTATATTTCTTTGAGAGACGCCTGCAAAACAACACAACTTCCCAAATTCATTTAAATGATGTTCGAAGAAAATTTTGTTCTTGAAGCCCATTTAAATATTTGGAATTGTTATTTCTGTATTTCAAAAAAAATTCTCAGGCTAAGTTGTTGCCAGACAGCATAGAGTAAAAATAGCATTCATAGCAGTGAAACGGTAACTAAGAATGAGGATGTTAAAATATGTTGTTGTCTACAGTTGTAAAGTCTGACAGCACATGCTCATCATATGCGTGCTTTACTCTAAGGCATTTGCACAGTTTGTGAATTATGCACTGACAGAGGAAAGAGAGGGAGGGGTAAGCTAAATAAACACAACTACTGATCTCTGTTTATCTCTTTCAGCTAATGTGGTCCCTCAGGGCATATGCCAGGCCTTAGATGCAGATTGAGTGTGTGTCTGCAGTAGATGGGCTGCCTGTATGTCTTCATATATATGTGTGAGAGAAAAAATACTCTTGATTTAGTTCAGAAATCAAGAACCTGAATTTGGATTATTAAATATATTTAAGTATGCTGAGGACACACGCAATGTAAGTACAAACACATATATTTTACTTTGAATTGATATTTTGCCTTTACCGAACAGTAGACATTGCTCTAACATATAGTGATACATTTTGGTCACTTTTTTTGAACTATCTTTAAAACTGTTTTCATATTTTGACATTCAAGTAGTATGTTTAATTAGATACTTAATGTATGATTATGCTTATATTCAGTGACTAAGTCTAAATGGAAATAATTATTAAAAAAAAAGACCACAAATCATCATCATAGTTGAAAACTGTTTATAATTTTCTTTAATTCAGTTTAACATGCCAAGCTGTTAAAAATACATCTAAATATATACACCTAAAAATCTTATCTTCTTTTATCTTTTGCACTAGTTAATATTTTCATCCAATGGAATCTGTTTTCATAACATAAGGGTAAGCAGTCACTGTTGATTAAATATTTCATTATTTGATTTTTATTTTTATTTGTGTGGTAAGACTGCATTTGTCAGTGACTGTCTATTCATACTAATGGATACATTACTGATTAGGTTTTTTAAAGACTAAAGTGCAAACCACCAAACTGTGGTGAAATCATTATCATGTTTGGCTCATGTGGGTGAGCTTGAAAATGTTTTCTTATTTTATTCAGCACCCAGTATGATGCCTCTCTGGACCTTTCTGGTTTTCTTCTGGACTATTACTGAACTCCGAGTAGAGAACTGGGGAGACTGACAGCGCTGAATATAGGTGTGATTACAAGGAACAAATAGATTTGATTTTATAAAATATAAGTATAAATGAACACTGATTAAGAAGATGATTCAATTTCATTTTTAAGGATGGGTTGTGCTTGTAGTGACCAGAAACATTGCAAAGACTCTAAAGGGCATGACTATTATAATTCATCAAACTCTAACAAATCTCATGTAAGTATTGCCCTTTTTTATGACTAACTGAATTTTACTGAGAAAATTGTTTTTAATTTGTTTCACTTTTACTGAGCTTCACAGTAGTGACAAACAAGACCATTTTCAGTTTAACTGTGTTGTATTTGTTAAATATTACTACAGTTTATATTACTACAAATTTATACATTTCTATTACATGTTATCATTAAAAAACATTAATGAATAAGTAAATTAATTATTTTATTTACAGTTGTCAAGAGATCACAGGAAGCAAAACAACAATCAAGGTAACACATTTTACTTTTTGGCATGTCGTGGAGTTCAGGGAAGCATTTTTCTTTCTAAAATCATTTTGATACATTATATTATTAATGCTGCTGGGTGCAGATCTTGTGTTCTTACAAAAATAAGAAAATAAAAGGCCAGAAACTGTCATGTGATTGTTCACATGTTATGCAACAGAAGAAAATGTTACAGATGGAACATGTGTTTATTTGAATTGCACATTTGAACACATTTAACTTTCTTTTCAGATGAAGACATTGTTATTGCTCAATATGACTTCCAGCCTGCTAGTGACAGTGATCTTCAGTTCAAAAAAGGCGACAGACTCAAGATTATTAAAGAGTGAGTAAACAATACCAATACTTTTTTGGTAATATGAGTATAAAATTAAAATACAGCAAATGCTTCCAGCATGTTATACTAAGAGAAGATCTCCACTTGTAAAGGTTTACAATTAATCAAAAGACTTAGTTGGTAAGAACTTTGTTAGCTTAATAAAGTGTGAATGGCATAGTAGACTGTTTTGCTCATGTTATTCCAGGTGGATCGTCTTTATATTGAGTATGGTTTAAATTTGCTAAATGTAAACATCAGCTAAAATAATATTTTTTTAAAAAGCACACACAAATAATGCAATAAAAAAGATTAAACAGCCAAATGATTACAATAACTAACTTGTCCCATGTTTTTCTCAGGACTGGTGAATGGTGGTTGGCGAAGTCCTTGATCACTGGTCATGAGGGCTATATTCCGTCTACGCATGTGGCAAGAGTACACACACTGGAGGTGGAGAGGTACAATAGCAACAAATATTACCGAAATAGGGATATGTTTCAGCAATAGCGCACGGGAAAGAGTGTTGTCCGTTGTTCTGAACAACAGCACTGCTGTATTTCGACCGTAGGCACCAAATGTTCCACTGCTGTTATATGCAATAACATCAACATTCTTGGAATGTCACTCAGAACTAACTGTTCTAATCTGCAAACTTAATTGGTGAAGAAGAATGATATTATAAAGGCTCTGTTTTGTGTTCCAGATGGTTTTTCAAGAACATGAGTCGCAGAGACACAGAGCGTCTTCTGCTGGCACCAGGAAACAAACCTGGCTCATTTCTTGTGAGAGAAAGTGAAACAACCAAAGGTCAGATGCCAATAAATTTCATTCCCTTTGTTTTCACGTGATCACTGAACGCAATTACATCAGCAGTTCACGTCTTAGGGCCCATAAGCACAAAAGTGCACAATATTTCAAACAGTTCCATTGCTACAGTACTGTGCATCACTATCTTTTCTAGCCATAATGTAGCGCAGCAAGAATTCTATACAGCATTAGTTCAGTTTCTACCATAAAATTAAAGAAATACTAAAGAAATTACTTCAAGTAGTCAGTATAATATACTATCACGATATTTTCAGATGTCAAGGTTCTTGTTTTACCTCAGACCACTCAAACTAAATTAATATTTAAAGGAGCACTGGCTCCACAGCCTCCAAATTGTGTTACTTTTATTTAATTTTGATCAAATCTTTCGCTGATAAAGTGTGCATACTTGAATTTTTCAAAGGTTACAGAGACTCATCTGCTGCTCTTTTTCAAGTTCACATCATGCAGAGAGATGAAAGAGCAAATAAATGTCAACCTATGTACTGAGATCTGTGCTTTGCTTTGAGTGGAGATATTAATAGACTTCTTATTTTATTTGTCTACTTGTAGAGCAATGGGAAATGCAGAAACAAGTCTTCACTGGAATTTTCTTGTTTTTATGCAGATTATAGTTAGATTGCTTTAGATAGATACTTATTTTTTTTAGTTTTCTGAGTGCCTAATTTGCATTAAAAGTTCTTAAATAAGTGTGTGTGTGTGTGTGTATATATATATATATATATATATATATATATATATATATATATAAATAAATTAAGAAATATAAACTTAATTTAAAGGGAAAATAAGTTTATTTTTATTACCACATTAGCAGACTTTTTTCTTGTTTTAAGAGCAAAGTTACTTAATTTTGATACATTTTTCAGAAAATGATACTTGTTATATTGTCATTTTGCTTCTGAAGTTATTGTATCTTGATGAAGGTTTAGATATTTGTACTGAAAAATACATGTGTTTTGCAAGCACTGTTAAATCAGTAAATACATTAAAATAAAAATAAGTTATTACAGTTTTTAAGGTGCTGTAAGCAATGACCAGTGTTGGGGAAAGTTACTTTTAAAAGTAATGCATTACAATATTGCGTTACTCCATAAAAAAAGTAACTAATTACTTTACTTAGTTACTTTTTATGGAAAGTAATGCGTTATATTACTTTTGCGTTACTTTCGCGTTACTTTCTAAAAAAAACAGGGCTTGATTGTTTTTAATCAGATATTTTCTTGTAAATTAAAAAAGTAATGTGTTACTTTACTAGTTACTTGAAAAAATTGATCTGATTACGTAACTCGCATTACTTGTAATGAGTTACTCCCAACACTGGCAATGTCAGCCATTTTACTTTCTTAAACTCTCCAAAGACAAACAAACTTGATGTGAGAAATCCTGAACATGCGAAATTATTCAAAGATTCAGAGATTTCTCTTAAAGGCATGGAATGTTTCCCTGATTATTTTCATCTTTTTTTCAGAGCCTAGGGCGACAGGTCTTAGTTCTCGCTACACTTAATGCAGTGATACCTGTCAGATCGTAGTGACATTAAATGTGCGCTATTTCAAAAACTTTGGCTGGCTGTGATTCTGTTCTTCCTAAAAATAACAACACACTGATCAGCCATGTTATTTAACTGCTGTTTCTGATCCTCTGCAGGTGCTTTCTCTCTGTCTATAAGAGACTCCACCCCAGAGCAATATGACGTAGTCAAGCATTATAAGATCCGAGCCCTTGATAATGGTGGTTACTACATCTCTTCCTCCACAACCTTTCCTTCTCTTCAAGAACTAGTAAAGTATTACTCCAGTAAGTACTTGGAGCAAAGACTGTTGCTGTACCAAGGACCCTGTCTGTTTCTTCCACTGTATACTTTCCGTGGTCGTAGCTGTGAGAACTTGACAAACTGTTGCTTTAACCACCAGATAAATAGGTCAGCTTCAGTCTCAGTTCGTATTCTGCACCCTTGCCCCATTTTGGTTTGTTGTGTCTTTTAATAGAACTGTTTACAAGTAACAAAAACCTTTTTCTACATTTTGGTTTGGACACATCTTGTGCTTTTTTTTTTCCAGACAGAATCAAAACCAGTAAACATGGTTTCATTTCAGTCAGCTTGGTAGATGCTAGTCTTGTTTAATTAGATATTTCTCCTGAGTTTCTTACTTCCCTCTGAACATTCTTGCTCTTTTCCCAAACTACTTTATTGTACGTATAGGGACAGCAGATGGTTTGTGCCAGAGGCTAGGAAGTCCCTGTAAAACTACTGCTCCTCAGAGACCCTGGGCTCAAGATGAGTGGGAGATTCGCAGAGAGACTCTGAAGATGGTGAAAAAACTTGGTGCAGGCCAGTTTGGAGAAGTATGGATGGGTAAGAAGCGGAAGAAAGTTTAGTTGCGCAATGTTGCCCTTGGGTAACAAATCTTTATTCTTTCTTTGCAAGCACATAATTCATATGCAGTGAATATAAAATGATGAGGGGATGACTCTGAATCTAACAATACAAATTCCCTTTTTGGTCACACTAAACCCAGTTGGTCATTTTAAAATCTTTTTCTGGCATGGTACAACGTTTGGAGGACTCCTTTTACTTTTTATATACTTCAAGAACACTCTTTAATAAACTATTTTATAGTTTTATAGTCTAGAAACAATATGATTCAAGTTTATTAGAGCGTGTTCTTAATTTTTAAATATGTAGAGTCATATTCATTATTTCGATTTAAAAGTGAATCAAGATGTAACCTACAGTAAGAGTCAGTTTTATTAGTGTTTAATATTCTGATCTCAAAAATCGAAAGTCTTTCAATATAATTTCTTTTCATTGTTGCAATGTTGCCTTGATGTAACATACATTAAATTATTTTTTAAAATCGAATTAAAACATTTTAATCAGATACTAAATTTAATCAGAGATTTAATTCAAATTCAAATTAATATGTCCTTGTATTCATCTCACTTCAGCGTAAAATTCTCATTATACTGGCCTTGAAGTTGTTTGTTCAAGGGCATGTGTCAGTGTGTCATGTGGATTTTTGTGATATATTTTAGCCACATGAATGATAAATTAATTGTACGTCAAAGGGGTTTTGACTTTGGCCACCAGGGTCAATATTAATCAGAAGATGCAAAAGCCTCTGACCCATATTCCCCTATTGCACAGTATGTGCTCTTGCAGATCTTCATTACATGTATTCTTTATATCATTTTTTTATATTATTTGTTTTTTATACAATATTATAGTTTTATTTTTATCCATTTGAAAATTATTGTATTTGTTTTATATAACTTTATTTAGTAAGGTATATGTTTAAAACAAGAACAGACATATTTTTACTTGAAATTAGACAAAAGGACTGATTAAAAAATACTTTTTATGGCATTCCTGATAATGAATGATTAGTTCTAGGCCCTTTCTCAAGAATCTAACCATGAGGCTAAAAGTATCTGTCCTGAAATCTGTGTTCATTGAGCTGCCGTAGGTCAATGAGATTTTCTTCAAAAGTGTATTTAATAAACCTGCATGTGTCTGCGGCTCTTGTTTGTAGGGTACTACAAAAACAACCAGACAGTCGCCATCAAGACTTTGAAGGAAGGCACCATGGAGCCCGAGGCATTCCTACAGGAGGCTAATCTGATGAAACAGCTCCAGCATGAGAGACTGGTGAAATTGCATGCTGTAGTCACTAAAGAACCCATCTATATCGTCACAGAATACATGGCTAATGGTTAGTATTACCACAACATTATTAGAGTACTAAACCATTTCAAATTATGACATAACTGTTCAAACTATACAATTGTTCTTTTCCTATTCAAGGAAGCTTGCTAGACTTTCTGAAGACGGATGATGGCCATAAATTAAAACTTCCCAAGCTGATTGATATGGCTGCACAAGTAAGAATAATTTCATTTTTGTCATGATTTCACTTGATTGTCTTAGCTTAGTAGAAATTAATTGATATTTCTCTGGCAATGCAGATTTCAGTCTTTATGGAACAGGATACATTTAAATGCATTGCATGAAAACCTGCACATTCATTAGAGTTAATTCATACACCCTTTGTATACACCAGTTTCAACTTCTGTAACTATTTTTAGAATTGTTTTGCACCAGAGACTGTCAGGAACATGTAGAGGAAATGGTCTTTGGTCTTGTAAGCTCATGGTCTGAACATTTTTTTGAACATTTTTAGATCTCAACACTTCTAACAACCACCGCAAATTTAGATCAATATCTTTCGGCAGGATGTTACGTACATTTTTCCATTAACCTGAAGCCCCTAACATGCATGACTGTGATCTTGCTCTCTGTGTGAAAGCAGCTTCCTGTTAGAGCCCACTATGTTGCTGCTAACTTTTTTATGGTCTGCATTGCAAATATACTGTAAATGCAATGATATAAATCATGCAAATGGTTTATGTATGTACTGAAAGGCTAAACCATGTTAAGGTTAATTTTGAGTTCATCATAAAAATCATAAATCATTGTGTATATTTATTTAATTGTTTTATGCCATATCAGCTTATAAGGATATTTAATTGCAAGAACAGGGTAGAAACTGGTAAAAATAAAAAGCACCTGTTAAGTTTATACCCTGTTCTTGCCATTAAATAATATCCTTTGATGCTGATATAGCATAAAACAAACAAATACATAAAGTAATGCATCAAATATTTTTGTAGTGATTTTAAATAATATCAGTGACAACAAAAATTTACAGTACAATTTTTTGAAAAACATATTTGAGAAACTGCATTATAAAAATGACAGAATATTCCACTATATTATATTCAGTATATTAATTTCTCATAAAAATGAAATTCATAATTGGCTGTTTTTTCATGTTTTTTGAATATTGTAACAGTAAATAATGCTACTCATACACTGACAGATCTCTTCACTTCACACTCTTCCCTTATTACTCTCTATGTAACAGATTTCAGAAGGAATGGCTTTCATAGAAAGGAAAAACTACATTCACAGAGACCTGCGTGCCGCTAATATTCTAGTCTCTGAGACCCTGCACTGTAAAATAGCAGACTTTGGCCTTGCCAGGATCATAGAATCTGAATACACTGCACAAGAAGGTGAGTACACTAATTTATGAAGTGAAGTGAAGTGATGTGACATGTGGCCAAGTATGGTGAGCCATATTTGGAATTAGTGCTCTGCGTTTAACCCATCCAAAGTGCACACACACAGCAGTGAACACACACACACCGTGAGCACACACCCGGAGCAGTGGGCAGCCATTATTTTGCTGCGGCGCCCGGGGAGCAGTTGGGGGTTCGGTGCCTTGCTCAAGGGCACCTCAGTCGTGGTATTGAAGGTGGGAGAGAGCGCTGTACACTCACTCCCCCCACCTACAATCCCTGCCGGTATGAGACTCGAACCCGCAACCTTTGGGTTACGAGTCCGACTCTCTAACCATTAGGCCACGACTTCCCACGATTTATTCCCACAATGCAGTGTTTTTTCCACTAACACAGATTAATTGGCATTAGTCAGTGCTGACATTTGATTTCTAATGAGATGAACTGACATATTTGACCTTTAAAGTTGAATACGAGTTACTGATATTCAAAAACTGTTTCTTTTCGTGATGAAATTTCCTTGTTGTCTCTTTGTTTTTAAACCACATTAAGGCAGAATTTTCTTTCCCTGAGGCTTTATTTATAGTATTTTTTTAAATAATTTTTTGATCTCAAATTACAAATTAGTTTTCCATGCATGCATCTCTGTTCGACACTTTTATGAAAACCCCATTTGTCATCTCTAATTGCGTGTTTTTTACCGATCAGGTGCAAAGTTCCCTATTAAATGGACGGCCCCTGAGGCCATCAACTTTGGTACTTTCACCATCAAGTCAGACGTGTGGTCCTTTGGAGTTCTTTTGACAGAGATTGTCACATACGGCAGAGTGCCATATCCAGGTAATGGGTTTTTCTCTCTTGGGTTTTGTTTTCCATTCAGAACAGTGTAGGATAGATGGGTAGATCTTTAACAACCTGGCTGTACTTTCCTCACAATTTCAGGCATGTTAGGCCACTACTTCCCACGATTTATTCCCACAATGCAGTGTTTTTTCCACTAACACAGATTAATTGGCATTAGTCAGTGCTGACATTTGATTTCTAATGAGATGAACTGACATATTTGACCTTTAAAGTTGAATACGAGTTACTGATATTCAAAAACTGTTTCTTTTCGTGATGAAATTTCCTTGTTGTCTCTTTGTTTTTAAACCACATTAAGGCAGAATTTTCTTTCCCTGAGGCTTTATTTATAGTATTTTTTTAAATAATTTTTTGATCTCAAATTACAAATGCCTTGCTCAAGGGCACCTCAGTCGTGGTATTGAAGGTGGGAGAGAGCGCTGTACACTCACTCCCCCCACCTACAATCCCTGCCGGTATGAGACTCGAACCCGCAACCTTTGGGTTACGAGTCCGACTCTCTAACCATTAGGCCACGACTTCCCACGATTTATTCCCACAATGCAGTGTTTTTTCCACTAACACAGATTAATTGGCATTAGTCAGTGCTGACATTTGATTTCTAATGAGATGAACTGACATATTTGACCTTTAAAGTTGAATACGAGTTACTGATATTCAAAAACTGTTTCTTTTCGTGATGAAATTTCCTTGTTGTCTCTTTTTTTTTAAACCACATTAAGGCAGAATTTTCTTTCCCTGAGGCTTTATTTATAGTATTTTTTTAAATCATTTTTTGATCTCAAATTACAAATTAGTTTTCCATGCATGCATCTCTGTTCGACACTTTTATGAAAACCCCATTTGTCATCTCTAATTGCGTGTTTTTTACCGATCAGGTGCAAAGTTCCCTATTAAATGGACGGCCCCTGAGGCCATCAACTTTGGTACTTTCACCATCAAGTCAGACGTGTGGTCCTTTGGAGTTCTTTTGACAGAGATTGTCACATACGGCAGAGTGCCATATCCAGGTAATGGGTTTTTCTCTCTTGGGTTTTGTTTTCCATTCAGAACAGTGTAGGATAGATGGGTAGATCTTTAACAACCTGGCTGTACTTTCCTCACAATTTCAGGCATGACGAATCCAGAGGTGATCCGCAACCTTGACAGTTACTACAGGATGCCGTGTCCAGATGGATGTCCAGAAGAGCTCTATGACATCATGCTGAAGTGCTGGAAGGAAAGGCCAGAGGACAGACCCACCTTTGATCACCTACAGGACATACTCAATGACTTTTTCATTGCTACTGAGGGCCAGTACGAGATGCACCCATAACCTCAATGCAGAACCAATAAATTAACTGAAAAGAGGATGTATAAAAACATATGGAATGTAAAGATGGACTAAACTCCGGACCAAAATATGGATTATGGGGAATATACAAAAGCAACAACAATGCATCCTTGTATATCAGTAAATATTTTTTACACTTACTGTATGTCGCTTTTGTCAAGTTTTAGTGAATTTCTATAATTTGTTTTGTCTTGTGGGCTTCTTAGGGTATTTCAT
The DNA here is from genome assembly GCF_001515605.1 of Sinocyclocheilus anshuiensis. NCBI lineage: Eukaryota > Metazoa > Chordata > Actinopteri > Cypriniformes > Cyprinidae > Sinocyclocheilus > Sinocyclocheilus anshuiensis. The sequence goes on along the minus strand of NW_015546234.1, from coordinate 1,537,158 downwards.
AATTATTTAAAGGTGAAGTGTGTACTTTTTTCAATAAGATAATTTCTTCTATCGGAGCTTAATATGCAGACAGCTGTGTGCATTCCATTTGTGTGATTGCTCTGAAACACTGTGGCTCTGTGGTGCTGTCAGAACATTGCTGGGTTAGTTTGAGCATTTGACCAGCCCAGCACAACATCATTGCCCTAACCAATTGTATGAGATTGGGGTGCAGCCATCTGTTTATCCAACCAATTGGAAGACAGGGTGAGTGTTTTACCAGTCATTATTTATGCAATTAAATTTGACGATTTTATTCACACAGAAATTACACACTTCTCTGATAAAGCTTTTGGAAAATTTAGATCTATGACACTTTTAACAGCCAGTAAACAAGATCCTCTATATCTTAGTCAGAAATTTCAATAAAACCATGCACAGATATTAAACATTATTTCTGCACAGTACCTATGATTCATTTGAAATCTGAACTAATTTGAATGTGTTTTAAATGAACTGACTACATGATCAGTGAAGTTTCATGCAGGAAACCATAAAAGGAACATAGTCATTAGTTAGACTTCCTCCTGAGATAACAGACTGTGGAAGTTCCGTTCATCAGGAATAGATTAAAGAGTTAGATTACACAGTGAAGAAGTTAGTGATTATCTGATCATATACACTACTATTTAAAAGTTTGTGGTTGGTAAGACTTTTTAATGCTTTTGGAAAAACTCACCAAGGCTGCATTTATTAGATCAAATATGCTGTAAAAGCAGTAATAACGTTAAGCTTTCAAGCTTTTCAATATATTTTAAAATATAATTTATCCAGATTATGGCAAAGTCATTACTTTGGCATTTTACATTGCAAAGACATTGCACTTTATTGGTTTGAAGTCATCATGCCTCCCTGCAGCAGTTCTATGTATGTTTACGCAGGTGAGCATGTAAACAGGTGCATGTGCAATAACTGTTTACAGTTCATTAAACAAGTACGAAAAATATAGTTTAAACCATTTCCAATAAATATCTGTAAAGCTATTAAAAGGGATGTTTCTTTTTTTTCTGAGTTCTAAGAATATTCTGCTAACATTCCCATTGAGTTAAAATTAGGATTTAAATGTTTAAGGGAACATTCCAATTTTATAATTTTGGAATTAATAATTTTGTTCTGAAACAAGAAGCTAAACTTAAACATCCAAAACGTTTCAGCAAAAAAAATCCATAAAAAAACATAAAACTTTGAACAAATATTCTGTTAATGTCATTTGAACATGTGTTCATAACTTTGAGAGAACCTTGCCAGAACATTGCCAAAGTTCTGAGAAAGTTTCCTCTTAGCTGGGTCCAGCCTTCACAGTCTCATCATCCTTCAGAAATCATTCTAATATGCTGATTTGTTGCACAAGTGGCATTTCTCATTATCAAAACAGTTGTCTGGGTTAAAAACGTAAAAAAATGTGTTTCATTTTTGCACTTTTTACATGTCTTTCAAAATGTTCACCTAATAGAAGGTGTAATTATAAACTTAACTGATATTTTCAATAGCACCCTCTTAATTTAAAATGCTTTGGGGCACATCTCTCCTATTTGTCAGCGTAAAGCTCTGGTTTTGGTGGCTCAGATGAATATGAGAAATGCCCAAGATTCATACAGCTCCACTCCCTGTCTTAAACTCACCCCCGGGGCTTTATATGTTTGTAGATAACTGAGCGAGAACGCAACCAACACCCAAGAGCTGCTCCTGTGGTTTCCTGCCTGCCTGTCTGCAGCTGAAACAGGAGGCAGTGAGTCAGCATTCTTCTCAAGATAAGCACTCTATGGCTTGGAATTCCAAACATGCTGCTGAAGTTTTTCTCAGCATTCATGCAAAATCAAAGGTGTCCAGTTAGGCAAAATATTTCTGGGAAGTGCATGCTGAAATCTAGTTTAGATTCATCGGTGCTTTCAAGCTGTGTTAATGATGCAGGACATACTTACACAAGCTTACTTGATATCTCTTCATATGTTAAGTAATATTGCTTTGATGGAATGATGATATTTAACAGGCTGATAAATAAACTGGCTCATCAGTGATAGTAGTGGCTTTGTTGACTGTGGCAGTGGAAATGAATCATTACCCAGAGTGCATTTACTGTCATACTCTTTAATGAGGTCATTATCTAGCTTTTCACTCCAATACTAGAAGAATGCATCATTAAATTTGTGAAATGCATATGACTGATTTTTTTATTTATTTATTTTTTAATAAGACAAATAGGAGGGTTAGACTTGGAGTCAGCAAGCTCTCTGTGTTGGCCAGCTCTCTAAACCATGTGATTTACGTATGGAAGATCCATTATTCTAATGCATCGTCACAAATTGCGTATCTGCAAAAACTTCAACCCATTATAAAGATTACAGAAGAAGGTTTTCTTTGAAAAACAAAAAAACAAAAAACCTGATTTAAACAACCAGGTTGGCCATGTTCCTTTAGGATGAAAAATCTCTTTATGCTTCCAATTACTCAACATCTTCTCTTGGCAGAATTAAACTGTCTGATATTGAATCATTAAGTCCCTGCAAATGTGCATGTAAGGCCAACGGTTTGCTTTTTAAAATTCCAAAACTGTAAAATCTATTTGATCAGTGTCATCAGCCATTTTTAACACTTTTAGCAAAGAGCAGTTACAAATTATTACATTTGCAACACAGCTTTAGAGTGTGCCAGACCATTCACCCCATACTTTTAATGTTTTGATAATGTAGTATGAAAATTATTTACAACTAAAATATAAAAGGAAATTTAATCAAGATAAGCTTTGACAAGTTTTAAAAAAATAAGTTTGAAGGCTATATAGGCCTTTGAGACTGACATCCTGAAGAACTATGCTATCATAACCCCAGTCAGAAAATGCTGTATCTTGAAGTGATGTATTCAGTTTGCGCACATACTCATTTCCTCTTTCTGTCTCTCTCAGTCATTTCCACCAGGGGGTAGTCAAGCACAGGAGTGATTCCCTTTCGAATGGGAATTCTACGCTGCATCCCCTAGAGGGCGCTATGGGGAATGCTTCGGCATGACTGGTGTCTGAAGCATGAGTCTAAAATCGACAATGAAGTTGACATTGGCAGGCGGCAGCCTATGACGTCACAACTGGTGCGGCAAAGAGTATAAAAGGGCACCTGTAAAATAAGTCATCCTCTTTCTTGTCTTCAGGAGACCGTTTGTTTCAGTATGTGTCTAAACAGGCGTTTCTTGACACCTGATGTCACACATATTATGTGCTTTATGTGCCTGGGTGAGAAGCATGCACGCTCAGTCCTTGAAGGGGCTGTTTGCGTGCATTGTGAGCACTTTTCTATGAGAAAGCTTCGCTCTCGTCTGTCCCTTTTCTTGAGGGAATCGGGGGCAGCCATCTACACCTCGTGGGTCAGGACCCGCTGCAGCTGAGGTGAGTAGGAGACTGCAATCGTCGGGTTCACAGGTGGAGCTTGCCGACGAGTTTGAGAAAGGTATAAATATTTATAATTTGTCTTGGCGAGAGCAAACTGCTGGATGATGATGTGCTGTCTCTCACGTCATTCGATCTGGCAGCAAGTGTGCTCCTCACCTCAAGCCAAGGTGAGCAGGAAGAGGCTGCTGAGATCGACCATGTCTCTGATCACTCACAGCCCGCCTGCCCTGCATATGACGAGTTGTTGGACGTTATGTCTGACGCCATGGAAAGATTAGATCTGCCCTGGAAGCACGAGTCCCTCGGGGTCACCTCGATGAACGCCCTTTGTCAGGACATAACCTCCCAGCTCGTACGAGTCTTCCCTTTCTCCCAGATCTTCACACTGAGGTGCAGAGATCTTGGGGAAAGCCATATTCTGCTCACATTCATTATTCACAGGCAAACTATGCTGATGTGGAGGGGATGCAGGAATATGGTTATGCGTCGATGTCTCTGATTGAAGAGACGCTGGCTAGCTATCTCTTGGTTGGTGAGGCATCCGCATTGAAGACACCATCTCTGATGACTAAGCCGGAGAGACATCTTTGGGTAAACTTGGCGGACATCGGGGAGAAGGAGAAAAACTTTCTCCTCAATGCACTAGAGCTTGGCTAGGCAGCTTGCTAAGTTGTTAGGCTCTATTTGAGCCTCCTTGGCTACTGCGAGCATCATCAGGCCTCCTCTCACCATACAAGATTATTTTATTGAGGACTCCCCTCGCCAGCTCCGCTAGGACAGCTTCTGTGAGTTGTAGGTTCTCTGTGAGCCTCTTTACACGATGTCCTGAGCTTGGGGTGTAATTAGGCCTCCTCTCGTTTTAGAGAGTCGTTATGCTGAGGCCTCCGCTCCTAGATCTCCGCCATCTACTGCGAGTGTTGTCAGGCCTCCTCTTGCTACAAAGAGTTATTTCTTTGAGGCCTCCGCTCACCAGAGCTCCTCTAGGACAGTATCTGTGAGTTGTAGGCTCTTTGGTCATGCGTAGCCAGACCTTCAGACTGACAGCAGAAGGTCTGGCAACATTGGCCACTTTGAAGAGGCCTTATGACTGACAGGTAAAGCAACCAATCACATTTTGTTTTGTGTCGCTTTATGTTTAGGGGGGTGGAAATGTCACCACAATAACAGACCAGTATGACCAGTGTAAATCCCTTGGACATATTTGAAAGATTCTATGCAGCAAAATTTAAATATTCCACATACTTTTGAAAATCCAGCGTTTAGTTGATCCTGATAAGCGCTCATCGTCACAGCTGTAAACATGATGGCTTTCTTCTTCCATGAGGCGTTTGGCATCATTGCATCTTTGTTTCCAGGCGGAACATTAAAGAACACGACACACATGTCTCCCGGAAAATCCTGTATAATTCAACCAATCTGATGATGACTTAGAAACTCCTGAAGTGTTTCCAATTTTGTGTGCCATATGCATCCAAAGTTCAGCCTACGGTCCGTGGGTGTGACGTCTGAGACTGAGACTATAGGCTCTCTGTGAGCCTCCTTACAGGATGTCCTGAGCGTGGGGCGTAGTTAGGCCTCTCGTTTTAGAGAGTCGTCATGCTGAGGCCTCCGCTCCTAAAGCTTGGCTAGGTATTGGCTAGGTTGTATGGCGTGTCGCTAGGGCGCCTCTCATTAAGAGGCATTGTACTTAGGCCTCCACTCTGCAGAGTTTTGCGGGCCAGTTGGCTCTGAATGTTAGGCTCTCTGTGAGCCTTCTTGGATGCTGGCCTCAATAAAAACGTAGTTAATCTTCCTATCTCCAGTTGAGGCCTCCATTCTTGAAAAGCTCCAGTCTATTGGTGCTTTTCCACTGCATGGTACGGCTCGGCTCGCTCGGCACAGCACGGCACGGTTTGGCTCGGTTTGCGTTTCTACTGCAGTTTAGTACCGCTTTAGAGTGGGTGGGATTATAGACATGTTGTTAATAACTTAATAATAATAACTTATGCATTTAGCAGACGCTTTTATCCAAAGCGACTTACAGTGCATTCAGGCTATACATCTTTTACCAGTATGTAAACTTTTTCATTCCACGTCGTCCCATCAAACTCTTGCTGGATCCGCTCCCTGGCTATCAACGAGAGGAACGTCTGTACTTCCTCAACAGACCTCGAAACAGCTATTATTTTGTTGTTTTAAAAAAGGTGCGCTCGTTTGAAACTGTTGCATTCATTCAAATAAAGTTGCGTTTGATCCTCGCTGGCTGTGCTGATTTAATTTAGGGGGTCTAGTGTTTTGTGTCACAAGTTCAATGACGCAGGGAGTGACGAGGTGGTACTGAAAAAAGTACCAGGTACCAGGTACTGTACACAGTGGAAAACCCCCTAAAGCGAGCCGTGCCGTGCAGTGCTGTACCGTGCAGTGGAAAAGCGCCATTTGGTTGCGTTGCTGGTGCAGGGGTGAGAACTCCTTTGAGTCTTTGACTTAGTTCAGCCAATAAGGCACTCATCCCTTCAGCATGGAGGCGTGGGTATACCATTCCCCATAGCGCCCTCTAGGGGATGCAGCGTAGTGTTCCCATTTGAAAGGGAACGTCTCAGGTTACGCATGTAACCATGGTTCTCTGAGAAGGGAAATTAAACGCTGTGTCCCTTTGCCATGCTTCAGGAATTCCTGCACATCTCCTTCAGACAAGAAGGGGATGACGTATTTTACAGATGCCCTTTTATACTCTTGGCCGCACCAGTTGTGACGCCATAGGCTGCTGCCTGCCAATGCCAAGTTCATTGTCGTGTTTAGACTCATGCTTCAGAAATTCCCCATAGTGCTCTCTAGGGGACACAGTGTCTTGGTACCCTTCTCATGGAATCTACATGCGTAACCTGAGACATTTTATTTTGCTTTTAGCATTGAACATCTGTAGCCTCTGATAATGTGCCATATCACATTATTTGACATAATAAATTATATCTCTGGTCAAACACTGCACTTTTCTTCGGAAGATTGATAAATCATCTGCCAGAGAGTGAGCATCAATATCTTTTAGTTAGATGCTGACCCACTGTCTGAGGTTATTCATGACAAAACTAACTAGTCAGCTCTTCAATATGTTCTTTCACTCAGACTTCATTAATCTATATCAATATCTATATATTTATTAATATCCTGATGATGTCCCCCTAGGTATGTGCTCTTAAAGAAATGTTACTCTCTTCTATATAACATCATGACTTGATCCCAGTTAAGTTAAAGGGATAAGTGTAAATTCAGTTATCATTTATTTACCCTCATGTCGTTCCAAATCCATATGATATTCTTTCTTCTGTAGAAGAACGCTTTCATATGAAGGCACTGCTTTTAATTATGAATTGCGACGGACGCAAGCTTCAAAAACGAATCAAAACCACAATAAAAATCTTCTGAAGCCGTACAATCATTTCATGTTAAAATTTTTGTTTGTGAACTGTTTTTCAGTGACAATCTTCACGACTGGATCATCGAGTCAGTGAGTTGAACTTGAGAACTGAGTCAGTCCGATTCGTGCACAAATCATTCAGAATGGTTTTGTAAAATAGATAAACCGATTCATTGAAAAGATTCAAACATTGTTACTTCCTTCGTGAATGTGGCGGTAAGGGCTCAGACATCAAGATTTCAACGTCTGTTTATCACAGAAATACAGGTGCATCTCAATAAATTAGAATGTCTGAGCCAAAATCATCACAATTAAAAGAACCAAAGACTTAAACTACTTCAGTCTGTGTGCATTACATTTATTTAATACACGAGTTTCACAATTTGAGTTGAATTACTGAAATAAATGAACTTTTCCACGACATTCTAATTTATTGAGATGCACCTGTATATCGTTCTTTAGAAGACATATCCTATCATGGACCAATTTTATGACACTTTTATGGAGCTTTTGCATATTTTTTGAAGCTTGAAATCCCTGGTTGTTTTTAAAACAACAAGAACTCATTATTCAAAATGTCAGTTTTGAACTGCAGAGGGTAAATCAGTTTTCATTTTTACAATTCTTTTTCTCTTAATCAATTGTGAGCAGCTCAAGGCTGGTGGTCTGCCTGTGTGAGTCAAAATTTTGCTCCACAACCCTTTGCCTGTTCTGAAAAAGATCACTTCAGGGCTTATGACCTCCCTGCAGTCATTCTGCCTTTCAAACAGAAATACTCTTGTGTCATGTCTCTATATAACATTATCTAAATTACTAACTTTCAGTAGAGTCAAGGCCATTGAGAACAACAAAACAAAGATTGACTGACATGTCTCGCAAACAAATGGGGACCATCAGTCAGAGTTGCAGCTATTTCTATCATACCAGGGGAGAAAATGCATTTGTAAAACAAATTGCTGTTATTGTTTTCACATAACACAAAATTATACAAGCATAGACAGACAACAAAAGGGTCTCTATCAGATGCATTTGATGTAACCTCTGTCCTTGGGTTGACTTTGCTGTGCTTCGTTTCATTTACTCACCCCAAATGGAAGACCAAAATATTATCCTCACAATCACTCCATCCCTCCCTTCTTTAAAGACTAATGCAGTGCCTTGCAAAAGAACCCATTTTAAAAGTAGCATGTTAGTTCCTTAACTTGAGAGATATAATTTGATGACAAACTTTGATGTCGGCTTGACAAAGCCTTGTCTGAAAGTTTAAAATATCTCTTAAAAGCTTGAAGTTTAAAGGTTTTACTCAGAGAAGTCCGGAAAAGTCAGAAGGACCAATAAAAACTCAGATAATATTAGACTACTACAGACCCTATTAGACCTAATCAGACTGATAAGAAACCACAAAAATCATTAGATAAAAAAAAATACACTCAGTGGTTGCTGGGAGTTGCTGGCATTTTCTTGGGTTTTTGTTAGCAAATTTAGCACAAGTTACTGGCATGTTAACAACATGTTAACAATTTATTAAAACATTTTAGCATGTTACTAGCATGATTCTAGCATTTTTATCAATTTGCTAGCATGTTTTATCATGTAAATTCCAAGAACGCAAAGAACGGACTTGCATTCTCGTGGAGACCGGTATTGCCAGGCTACCATGAAAGAACAAATCGGAAGGATGTGAGGACACAGAATGTATCTTTGTGAGAATTAATGTGCTGAAATCTTCTTGTTTAACTGACTGTCCTGGCACAGTATAATTAGCGGCTAGTGCACAATAAATGCAACATAACATCACAAACAAATAAAACATTCATTCATATTATTATTATAGACATTACTTATATATTTTTTTTATTTACATTTTATGTATATTTAATGTTACTTTGCTTTCTGAATGTTATTTCACAATTTTAATATGCCAAGGTTCTTTATCACCTTATGCAAATTACGCAAAACAAAACAGCAAATGTTTACTTTCAAAAACTGTCACATATTTACGAGCATGCGGCTTCCACAGTGTCTTCTTGGATTTCAATGTTGGTTGCTGGGAGTTGCTGGAATTTTCTTGTTTTAGCATGTTGCTACCATTTTTCTAGCATGTTTTAACATGTTGTTAGCATACTTTAGTACATGCTAAAATGTTTTACCACGTTGTTAGCATTTTTAGAAAACTGTTCCACATTCACAATAATGGGGGAAACCCTACTAGAACAATGATTAGAACTGATACATATTTAAGTTGCAGCTCAATGAAAAGTCTTTTTCATTCAGAAATATGTTAGAACAGAAGTAAAATGGGTTTGATAATAGCTTTATATGTTGACTTTAAAACATATAAAATACAATATTTAGACATGCATGATGCAGGTTCAAATCTGACCTGCATTGTGTCTCATTCCCCCTCTCATTTTTCTTTGTAGTTTATCACTTTCTGTCAAATAAATAAAATGTAAAAATGTTTTATAAAAGTTTCCAATTTGTAATTCAGTTCAATTAAAATTATATTTTTAAATATACAGAGCAACAGTACAGATCCCTGGAGTGTAAACTATTGCAGAGTCAGGACAGTGGATGTGGATGATTAATATCAATCTATAGGAGAAACATCCTTGGCATAACTATTAATGTTTCTTTGACCTAGAATACTGTTCTTTCTGGTGATAAAATTGACCATGGTCTCTCTCTCTCCCTCTCAAACAATTAGAAAACACTAGAGAACCTGTTGCAGCAAAAATCAATAGCTGTGCGTGCTTGTCCTTTTACTTATTTATTTATTGTTTTACCAAACAAATATATAAGACTGTTGTGAAGCTTTTCTTTCAAAGAGGGAATTTACTTCGGCAGCTACTTCATTCACTATTCCATTGATTTTGCAGACTGAATTTTTGACTGAAACCAGTTGGAAATAACGTTTCAGCTAGTTGAATGTATACATTCATCTTTAGCTCTATGTACATCCTAGAGCTCTAAAGCAATTCAGACTGTAATGCACTTTACATTGCTAGTATAATTTCAAATAATGAGCCAGTCACTGCCTTTGTTATTCCCTCTGCAGTACAAAGAAAATGAATCATTTGTTGTATTGCAGAATAGAATCTTGAAAAAGCTAATTGTTTATTAATTTCTGTTGTTCCACAAACCACTTATGATTTCTGAATAAAACAAAAACAACATATGGCCACTGTCCCACTCTTATTATTTGGTCTCATCTTACAATGTAACAGTTTTTGGTCCTTATTCATATCTTAATTTGTGTAAGTAATATGCAATTTGGAAAGAGAAGGTTTGTAAAATTATTTTGGAGGAACATATCTATATCCAAGCCAACATTTTAGGTGAGTCCATTTTAAATGCAAAATACCTTCTTATTCTGCATTCACTAATTACTTTCTGTCTTTTAAAGTAATGCCAGAGGAAATGGTCTGTTTCAAGTGTTACTGTGTCTTCACAATTGCAAAAATCAGACAAAAAAAAAAACTAGTGGATTCATTTAGCAGTTTCTCGGTCTCTGATTATTCTTACCTCTATTACTACGTGAATCACTTACATCAATCATCTAAATCATTCTGTACACTTTTCTTGTACAGGTAATGCATATTTCTTAGAGCCTGTGGAATATGAGTGTGAAAAAAATAAAAAGAACCACATACAGATTGAAATGTATCCCCTGCTATTCCTTTGAAAAGAGACAAATTGCTAACTCATGTCATGATTACAGACTTTTTCTGCTCCACAGGTGTCTAAAGGACAATAAAGAACTTCATTCAATTGAAGGACCTGCTGTCTGCCTTTAAAAGTGCAGCATCTTAACATTCTAATATACACTTACAATAATCTCAAAGCAATCTTGCAAAATAAGCTTTAATCCATAATGTGTGGGTGTGCATTAAAATTCTAGCTTGATGTTCATTTGCAACTGTAGCCTACTGAATATCGCCACCTTGTGATCAAATTGCAAAATCAATCATTTGCTATGCTCGTCTAAATTTGAAAAGCATGTTTTGTGGTTGAAACTTTTTTTTTTTTACATTTTGTTGGCAACATTATAATAGTCAAGTCACCTTTATATAGCGCTTTATACAATACAGCTTTCAAAGCAGCTTTACAGTGTTAAAAAGGAAAAGAGTATGTTGATAATGTAGTAAACAGTTAATTTTTCAGTTAAAGTCAGTTGTTCATCGTTGTTGATTTAGTGATGTCATCATCCAGCTCAGTTCAGTTCTCTCAATAAGTCAACAATACTGCCAAAAATGAAGTGTCCCCAAGTAAGCAAGCCAAAGGCGACAGTGGCAAGGAACCAAAACTCCATCAGTGACAGAAATGGAGAAAAAAAAAAAAACCTTGGGAGAAACCAGGCTCAGTCGGGGGGCCAGTTCTCCTCTGGCCAGATGAAGCCAGCATGGTGTGGTTTAATTTCAGGCTGCAACGCAAGTCAGATTGTGCGGAGGACTCGTCTGATTCTCGCGGTCTTGTGCTGATGGCCGTCTAGTTGACGAGGTCTTCGCAGTGGATCTGTCTCTAGTTGACATGCTCTCCGCTGACATTCAGGGCTGTAGAGGTCGTCTCTAGGTGCTGATCCACCATCTGGTCTGGATATGGACTGGATCTGAGTGGCTATGGTGACCTCGGAATAAGAATGAAACAGACTAATATTAGCATAGATGCCATTCTTCTTACGATGTAGTGAGTACATTGGGGTTATGGGAAGTGTTCCCGGTTCCGGTTGACCTAATTAATGCAGCCTAACATTCAGAGTTTGGGTGCTAAATAGAAAAAGTATCTGCCGCCTGCAGCTGATTTTGATATTCTAGGTATTATCAAATGGCCAGAGTTTTGATATCACAGTGGATGTGAAGGACTATAACGCGATAAGAGCTCACTTAAGTACTGAGAAGCTAAACCATTCAAGGCTTTATAAGTAATTAGCAAGATTTTAAAATGTATACAATGTTTAATAGGGAGCCAGTGCAGTGTTGGCAGAACTGGGCTAATATGGTCATACTTCCTGGTTCTAGAAAGAACTCTAGCTGCTGCATAATACCAAAGATCTGCAAACTAGCTGATTAAGTCCAGAAATACTGGACAGAGCTGTTCATGAGACAATAACAAATATATATTTGGTGGATAAACTAAATGGTCTCTTAAGAAAATTAACCAAGGTTTTACTACAAATAAAAAAAATAAAAAAACATGGTTACTATAGTTAAACCATGGTAACCAAAAAGTAACCATGGATTTGCTACACTAACCATAGTTTAATAATGGTATTTGTAGTAAAACTGTGGTTATACAAATGGTAATCAATACACAAAAAAACAATGGTTACTACACTTTTACTATAATAAAACCATGGGTAATATTCGTAAGGGGTGGATAAACTAAATAAATATTGTGTTAATGGAATGCACCTGAACTAGAGGGAAAAAAATCTTTGGGCATGCCTTGAATTGTTACAGCTTAATGTGTATAGACTTGAACAGGGGCTGAGGAAAATAGCGGCCTTGATTGAGTTACATGATTGAGTTACGCCTCAGCATTTATGGAGAACGTGTTTGGAGTGATAGTTCTGTCTGTTGCCAGGAGGCAATTCATCTCCTGATAAAGGAGAGGCAAAGATAGAGTGATGAAGAATTAACTCTCAAAGGCCCATAACAAAGTAAAATACTTGTTGAAAGCAATTAAATACATTTTTTTTTTTACGAAAGAAGGGGTAAGTACATATAACACTGTATCACAACAGCTTGCTATGATCATATGACAGTTTATTCTCTACAATTTAGGACTAAATTGAATAATTTTCCTAGTAAATATTTGATATATAATACAAATTTGATCATATCATGGTTAGTAATTGGAAAAGATTACATCCCTCAAAATTGTATAGAAAAATGCAACAGTGGGCTTTAGCTATCAACATTCTACTATATTATTTATAGATTGGAGCCTATTCCGTAAATCATAGACAAACTCCAAATTATTTTTCATACGGTTTTATGATTCTACAACATTCCTACACATCACTGACATCTTAAAGAGGCAAAGTACCTGAAATGCATATTTAGAGATGCAGCTGCTGTGCTGTACTGACCTTTAAAAACCTTCCAGGTAAGATAGAAGGCTGAAAATCATTGCAGAGCAACCCTGTGACACTCTCTAAAGTTTAATTATGTCAGAAGGTTATGTAATTAAACTACTATGGTTTCTACCCTCAAACCTATTGCAAAGACTTTTGTGAAGGCCAAAGCACTGGAGGCCTCTAAATTTTCAGATACTTTACAGGTGGTCAGTGAAGCGTACACTCCATGAAATTTTCAGAAAAATAGGACCTAATAGGCTGTTAATATGAGGAAATTTTCTGTATTGAGATTTCACGGGTGTTTTAACTGTACAGTATTTTGAATTACATTGTGTTGCATTTTAGGGTTAAAGGAGTTCGGAAACTTAACAGATAATGTCCTTGCAGACAATTACCAGTAGCCTAACTTTTCCGTTTTTCTACGGAATAGTTTTTTTCTTAAGGTGCAGTCACTTCAGCAAAATTTCAGCGAAAAAGCAAGGTAAAAAAAAGCTCCATTGTCCATTATGTGACGTCTGTAGCCATGTACTATGAAGCAGGTCATATGGTATTTTAAAGTGTCCTAATATTGTGTTGGAGTCCCCTACAACAGGTTTAAATGCATCTAAGGTCAGAAAACATTGTAATTTTCTCAGAATATACATTTAATATTAGAATCATTTTTCAATGATTTCGAAACGATTCGTTCGAAGCAGTTCTGAGCTTAAAGGTCCCATGGCATGAAAATGTCACTTTAGGCACGTCCTAAGGAAAGCTCATTGTGGGACTGGCTCGTAGTGGCTGAAATTCTGCACCAAGGCTGAATTTCGGGAAAGAGACTTCAGATACAGTCCTAGGGACCACTTAGGCCTATATAAAAGCATCTAAAAAGTAAAGTCTGTAAACTCCTCCCTTCCATAAGCCTACTCTGCCCTGATTGGTCAGCTGGCCAAGTCTGTTGTGATTGGTTTTCAGTATACAATACGTGTCAGAAACGAAACGCCTATTACCATAATTAATTTTTTTGCTCCGGAGGGTTACTTGTAAACAAAGATACTATAAGGTTACAGAAATGGCATCGATATTACCGTATCAATTTCGAACCGGAGACCGAGGATGATACCGATGCAGTCGCTCAACCGGAAACCATCGCAAGCACGACTTGATCAGGACGTTTCTCTGTGGTAAGTTTAAACTTTGTATGTGGTACTTTACGTGATGTGACAGCAGTTTTATTGCATTCATTATTATTATTAGTATTTACTTATTTGAGATGCAAGTGTGGAAACTGTGTTAGAATGCCCAGTGAGGCTGAAAACAGCGTCTTCTCGACATGATGTAAACACACTAACTAGCGGAAGTGTTTGTGGGCAGGTCAGAGTGTTCGTATTTCGCGGGCAGGCGGGGATTATGCAAATATATTACCTTGTGACATAGGCTATATATAAGAAGATTAAAAAATAACGACTCGTTAACGCGGTTCAAAGTCGACTCTTTCTTTTGAGAGACAATAGGCTTGTTTGAGATGCGCCTCGCCTTGCCTGAAATGTTGGTGGGGGTATATATGCTTTCATGATAAACGTGACTCAATATAACATTGCGACTACAGTAAAAAAGCTTTTAATGTTCTAAAAACACAGATTTATGAGCAGTATTGGATTTGAAGATGTTAGAAACACACGTCATTGTTGTCATGTGGTGAATTTGGCCAATCGTGAAACAGCTGTGTCGTCATCAGCGCTCCTGCAGTCACTCTGAAAAAGCTGCGCCAGCTAAGTCAGCCGGCTGCTCTCGAAACGCTCTCGCGGTACTTTGATGCCACACGTGACAGTGACGTAGCGTCGGCGCCGGTTCAAGTCGGACAAAATTTCTAACCGGCATGCACTGCTTCAAGTCAGCCGCCGATCGGTTTGCGCGGCGCCGCATGAAGTCGAATGCACCTAATATCTTTATTTATCATGCACTTTTTTGATTAACAACTTTGCAGACTGTTTACATTGAAGGATAGCTACGTTACAAACTGCAAACAAGATATTTTTCGTAAAACCATTTGACCTGCTCTTTAAGTTAATTTGAAACCAAGCAGCCTTCTGTTGGTCAGTATGGTGAATTCTCGTCCTGACCAACACAATCCGAAATCTCTTGTCACGCGACATTCCCGATCGCGTGGGTTCCCCTATTAAAATGGCTTGTAAATTCGCCGAATGTCGGTAAATGTGACCGCACCTTTACAGAGTAATTTCTGGACTATCCAATATATAAGAAACGATCCAAATTTCAGTCTCCTAGTCTTCCTGTGAAGGCATTATTTTTCCAAAACTGACTCTAAAACAAAATATGTTATTTTTTTATTATTATTATTATTATTTTTTTTTTGGCTGCGTGAATGAGGAAAAACGAAGATACCTCTTTCATGTACATGCTTGGTTTCTGAAGGCTTTGAAACGAATGAGGGAACTCTCTTGAGTCTTGGCCATTGAGGAATGTAGTAACACTGCGATCTCCACAATTGTCAGGATGCGCGCACAATAAATAAATCTGCTGTCTCTCTGTCGTCATCCGCGCTGGAGCTGACCGTGGTGCTGATCGCCGCACGCTCGCTCAAGATCACTGGCATGCACGAGATTCAGGACTTGAACACCTCCGACACCGAGACTGAACTTGACGCTCCCTCACTACCTTCAGTTTCGGAGGAAAGCCTGAAATAATCGAGCATGAATCTGAAGTGAGACGGAAGCATTTTGGAAGTCGAAGAATAGTCAAGATTAAACCTGATGCTGTCATGGACGTTCCGGCACGTGTTTTAATATGATTTGCGAACATGATGTCCATCATGAGATTTTTACTGTACTTCATTTAAGATGTGATTATTTGGATTAATTTATATTCATAATGTTGCTATAAACAAACCCGTTTAGAAGCAAAAGAAGATAACTATATATATTTGGATTCTTGGACATTTGAAGTGGAGATATGGCTCGCGTTCTTGTCCTTGTTAACTCAGTCGGACTGTTGCTCTTCGGTAGTGAAATGTTTCAGGTGGGAGCAAGTAAGTTTCTTCTTACTATGAAACATTTTTCTGATAAGCAGCGTTCTGTCTTGTACTGAATGGATGCACGTGAGCTTCTGCAAATGAGATGAACTGAATCTTTGCTGGTTTTGCTTGGATGCTCTGTGTTGGGGGTCGTTTGCGTCTGTGAGCAAAATCATGCCATGCGATAGGTTACATAAATCGGTACTGTCACTGTAAGTTTTATAGTGGTTATGCAGTATATTACAAATTTGGATTGCAAAAGATTAGTTTGATTCTAAAACATTAAATCAATATTATATCAAATCTATATCATCGAAAATTGCCCCCATAATGCTGGTCAGAATAAACATAACGATCAACCTCTCAGCTGCAGCTGTATTCTACAATATATTGCACTGAATAGAAGATTACTTAAAGTTCATTGTGTATTACAGAAAATTTAATAGTAAGAAATAACTGTTAACATTCATGTATTTTGGTAAACACTTTTACCCAAAGCGACTTATGTTGCATTCAAGGTATACATTTTAGCAGTTCATGCATTCCTTGCAAATCGAACCCATGACTTTGCCATTGCCAGCACCATGCTCTACTGTTTGAGCTACAGGAATACTTGAACCTTATAACATTTGGGGACCTTGGGGAATTTTCAAGCATGACATGAAGGTATGGAAGCATGTGAGGAAAATACTTTCCTGTGTTGTTCTGAACCTTTCCCTTTTTTCCTGATTGAGTCATCTGGGATTTTGTGGTAGCTTTGATAAGGCAGCAGTTGACACTTCTGTTCTCACAAGCACAGTGGTGAAATATGAACACTTCCAGTGCAGAAAGTTGCTCCTCAGAAATCAGGGCATCTCTCCTTTTGCAAAATAGATTACACCTGTCAAAGGAAACATAACAGGATAGTGCAATATTCATTCTCAACGGCTGCATATTTAAAACAATAGTTTACTAGTGCATATAACACTAAATAATCTATTCACTCATCTTTTCCCAGCCATGCATTAACATAAGTGCAATGTCAACATGAATGTATGCAAACTGCAGAAGGTCATGTCCAGTACATGCATGGCACAACAGACACAATTGATTAAATTTAAACAGAGGGATCTGTGAGAAATTATGATCATGCCGTTTGAAATCTGTCCTAGTTTATAATTCAGAACAGCTTCTTTGCAGAGATTTAGGACTGGAGAATAATTACAATTCAACTTGGTTTCTTTTCCTTGAAAACCGACACCTGAATTGAGCTAGTTAGTGTCATGCAGAGCACAGCAGTGCTCAAAATATTACAGCAAAATCACCCTTGATTAAAGGAATAGTTCACTCAAATATGAAAATCTGCTTAAAATTGACCCATCATCAGGCCATCCAAGATGTAGAAGAATTTCATCATTGGAACAGATTTGGAGAGATTTAGCATTACATCAATTCCTACCAATGGATCCTCTGAGAATGAGAATTCAATTCAGAACAGCTTCTTTGCAGAGATTTAGGACTGGAGAATAATTACAATTCAACTTGGTTTCTTTTCCTTGAAAACCGACACCTGAATTGAGCTAGTTAGTGTCATGCAGAGCACAGCAGTGCTCAAAATATTACAGCAAAATCACCCTTGATTAAAGGAATAGTTCACTCAAATATGAAAATCTGCTTAAAATTGACCCATCATCAGGCCATCCAAGATGTAGAAGAATTTCATCATTGGAACAGATTTGGAGAAATTTAGCATTACATCACTTCCTACCAATGGATCCTCTGAGAATGAGAATTCAAGCAGCCCAATAAAAACATCACAATAATCCACACCAGTCCAGTCCTTCACTTAACATTTTGTGAAGTGAAAAGCTGTGTGTTTGTAATATAAAAAAACATCAAGACAATTTTAAAGGGATAGTTCACCCAAAAATGAAAATTACCCCCTAATTTTATTAACCCCGGAGACGTGTGGAGCAATTTTTTTTTTTTTAGGATGTATAGATGCAGTTTATTGGACTTCTCGGACTATTGAATATCACCCATTCACTGCCTTTATAAAGCTTGGAAGAGCCAGGACATTTTTTAAATTGAACTCCGATTATATTTGTCTGAAAGAAGAAAGTCATATATACCTAGGATTGCTTGAGGGTGAGTAAATTTTGGGGTAATTTTCATGTTTGGATGAACTATCACTTTAATTAAAAAAAATAAAATATCTATAATATTGCTTTCTCCAGTGAAAAACGTGTCTCATCTGAATCTGGGGAGAAATATGCACAGATCAGGCACCATTTACAAGCAAAACTTGTCTAAACATATCTGTTGGTTGATTTTGATGTGAGAGGACAACAAGGGATGGGCTTTTTCACTGGAGGAAGCGTTATTATGGATTATGGACAAATTATTTGGCCAGAAGAGACAGTTTAAAATGCTTTAATGATGGATTTGTTTCTTACAAACATGCAGCTTTACACTTCACAAGGTATTAATTAATGGACTGGAGTGATGTGGATTACTTGTGAATTATTTTATCAGATATTTGTACTCTCATTCTGATGGCACCCTTTCACTGCAGAGTATCCAGCCATTAGTACCAGACCTGATGCACTTACGTCCAGATGGAAAGCCTTCCCAGCACAGTAGAAGCTGTTATCGCTAAAATGTTAAACTTAAATGTTCAGCAAGCACATATGGGTGTGGTGTTCATGTGTTCGAATACTTTTGGCCATGTAGTGTATATCTGGAGGATTTGTGCTGAAATTGGCTGCCTGTTAAAAATTGTCTGATTTCCAACACCTCATCTAGCCCGTAGTGAGGTGGCAAGAGAATTGCATCACCGGGCCAGACCTGGTGGACCGTGGTCACCAATTACATTGACCTTAAACTGCCACACTGCCCAATTCCACCTCTTGTGGACCCAGAAAGAGGAAGTGTTCACGGATCACAGCTAGTACATTTTCATATGTTTGGACAGACACTGAACATGTTTACAAATCCTTTAAAGGGGTCATATGATGCGATTTCAAGTTTTCCTTTCTCTTTGGAGTGTTACAAGCTCTTGGTGCATAAAGAAGATCTGTAAAGTTGCAAAGACTAAAGTCTCAAATCCAAAGAGATATTCTTTATAAAAGTTCAGAGTCAGCCATGCCTACCTAACACGCCCCCACATACCTACGTCACTATCTGGGAAGATTTGCATAACGCCGCCCAAATGTTCACGCAAAGAAAGAAGGCGTAACTTGTTCTCGCTGTAGTTTTGTTGTTTCCGCTGCCATGTCGTAAAGACGCTGTGTGCTTCGTTGTGAAAGCGAAACTATTTTGTTTGGTCTTCCAAAAGAGGACGATATCTGCTTCGTCATGCCTGATAATGTACAGTATGTGGAAAATAATGTGTTTTTTGAACCTTAAACCGCATAAACACATTTCATTACACCAAATACTGTTCTTTTTAGCAGCATCATATGACCCTAAGGTTTATAGAATATATTATGAAATGAATCAGTTGATTTTATTGTATCTATAATAAATAAGATAAGATTATTTAAATATTTTAATTTGTTGATAGCACACAGTCAAAAAGCAATACATGAGCATGTTAATGTTACACTTTGAAACCACTTATATTTCATATGCATACTATTAAGATGACTCTGTATATGCTGTGTGTAGGGTGATTATTGATGACATCTAGCTTGAAACAAAGAAAAGCAAAAATGTGTGCTTTCAACATTTCCACACAATAAAATAAGGATTCAGTCTCCACATGTTCAGTCTTGTTTGTGTGCGTGACTCTTATATTATGTGTCTTTGAAAAGTGCTTTGCCTTGAAATATAAGGATATAAAAATGTAATTATAGAGAAACATCAAGTGTAGGATACTAGTTTCAGATCTAATAGAAAACAAAATAATGCTCTACAAGGACAAGAAAAAATGTCATTACAAATTATACACTCAGAAAAAATTGTGCACAAATTCTACCCTGTGCATTAGTGATGGGGAAAGTTTAGTGATTCTTTACTTAATTGAAGTCAGTTTGTTATTTCAGCGGGTGGCAAAAAGTCACCATCTATATGAGTGAGTACATAATTCTTTCAACTGTGCTGATTTATTACAAAACTTTGAGTGAGTCATTCAACCATTCACTCAACCGATTTGTTCAAAACTGCTGAATCATTAAAGGAATAGTTCACCTACAAATGAAAAATTCCTGAAAATGTCCAGGTTTTTCTCTATATAATGCAAGTGAATGGTGCTCACCGTAGACTATTTTTGACAATTGTTAATAATAATTGTCACGCTCAACCTATACTTGTTAGATGGGGTTTCTTTGAAGCTGCTTGAAATAGGATTTTGGACCATTGGAAATGGTCTACTGTGAGCACCATTCTCTTGCATTAGATGGGGAAACATCCTGGAATGTTTTCCTCCAAAATCTTAATTTCTCTTCAGCTGAAGAAAGGAATACCTATTCTTGAGTTCTCCATCTTGTCCATAGAAAACCCATTCACTGTTCAAGGACAGTGTGGGGTGTTGTGGTATTATATTGACACCTTGCTCTGCCGGGAAAGAGCACTGTTCCCCTGAGGCTGAGACGTGCTCCCTCTGTGGCTTTGTCCTGATAGAACGCCCTGCAGCTCCATCTGTGAGTGTATGGTCTACCCGGAGAGGATCAGACAGCACATTTCACGAAATCTATGAAGCACTAACCCCTTACCAGAATCCATTGCATGCCTGCAGGTCATTAGAGCATGAGCTAACATAGTGGTGGACAGAGATGGTTTGAGAGAGATGCCACATTTAGGCTGTGAAGAGAAAGGACTTGGTGTTGTGTTCTCTATATTGCATTCACCAAACAGATCTCTTATGTAGCAAGAAGATTCATTTAAATCCTCAATTTGGACCTCAAGTTGTTCAAGCAATCAATATGCACATTTGCAATTTAAACTGAGGTTGGGAGAACTTGCATTACTTAACATTTATAGAAAAAAGGAGGGATGAGCTATTCAGATTTTTTTTTGTAGTCTAAATGTGTATTTTTAGCTAGCAAGATCAAAGCTACACAAAATTCTAGTACCCAGCAGACTCTGAGCACACGGGTTTATTCTGCTTTCATACTTGTGGATCGTATGAACTTGTGTGTTTAAGGTCTCTTTGAAGGAGATTTTGGAGCAGCCCGTGTCTGCTCTTAGATCATGGGGAACAGTTGAAGTGCTGCTATGTGCCCCGTTTCCTGTGAATTACTCTGACAGGATGTCTGTGTCTCATGTGGCCTCTTGCTTTTTAACTGTATGCTCAGTGTCTTACCCAGGGTGACCTGCGCTCCTCTTTCGGTTATGTAACAGATTTGAGTGCATCTGACTTGTGCTTGAGTGGTTGAGACATGATGGGGTAACGATAGACAGTCTTATTTTACATAAAATGTATACTTGCTTTTTGTGGGTTTAAGTTTTATCAGAGCTATATGCATATCACTCCTTGTCAGATACTAATGGAAGTGTGCAAAGCTGGCATCAGTATATTCATCAGTGTTTGCAGTGCACATTTGTGAGATACTCCAATGTCTGACATGGTGCAGTTTAGTAACTGGATTTCACTGAGGATACAGACAACAGAAGTAGTTACTAAAGACTTATACTTTCCATTTATTGTACTATATTTGCTGTAACACATAAAAGGGAGTGTTGACAGAAAAATTAAGATTTCCTTGTTATTCTCTCACCTTTATTTCTTTCCACCCCATTTTTCTTCTTTGAACACACAAAATGAGATGTATTGCAGAATGTTGACAACTTCTGTTTTTCTTACAACAAAAGTGGAAGCTGATTTAGTTAAGATTTAAGACATATTTAATATATCATCAAATAATTTATGTATATAGCTTGGCAGTATAAATCACCATGTGTGGAAAACAAAACCATGGAGATGTGCAGTATAATGCACTGGAAAATAATATTAGATTGAAACAAGATAGGGTGGGTGAACTGTCTTTTTTATTTTTTATGTATATTTTAATTAATTCAGACAGTAAGATAATGCAATGCAAATGAAAGTAAAGTGACATGTGGTGACCAAGCAATTTGTGCTCTGCATTTAACCCATCCAAGTGCACACACACAGTAGTGAACACACACACAGAGCAGTGGGCAGCCATATTGCTGTGGCACCCAGGGAGCAGTTGCCAGACCTGAGACTCGAACCTGCAACCTTCAGATTACAAGTCCAACTCTATAACCATTAGGCCACGACTGCTCTTAATGAGTTCCCCTATGCAAATGCTGATGGTACCACCATAACTCAAGTCTTCCTTTATCTAAAATCAAGCGTAGCGTTAGTTCTGGCGGGTCACGTTAGTCAAGCTCGCATCAGCTGATCCCCATCTACCTATGGGAATATGACAGCTAAGCATTCATATATAAGGACCCTCCGTGTTATCAGCAGTTTTCGCATTGCTCAATAGCTAATTAAATGGCGAATTCGGCAGGCAAAACACCATCATCACTAGGAATCGGGAATTTAGAGAAGTGGAATTCGCTTCCCCAATGGTCTCACCTCCGATTCATTCAAGTTCGTTAACTTGAACACGTGAATTCACCACATTGATCATAAGCTGCCTGATTCGGAAGTGACTGCGTTAGCATTATTTCACGCATCGCTACATTATTGTCATGGACTCCACAAGTTATGTGACTGACTCAAGAACAAGTTCAGATGGGAACTTCATCCCCAAGAAGGATATCAA
>NW_015546234.1:1514159-1514425 GCF_001515605.1 Sinocyclocheilus anshuiensis | reverse complement strand
ATTTCATGCATTCTGAGTTATTTACACTGTTAATTAAGAGTTGGATTCTTATGCACGTGCGCGCACTCAGCGACCAAGCGAGAGCGCCGCTTAACGCGTTTCTTTCATGGTTAAGTGACAAGAGTGATGCGAGAAGACTGACACTATATGATGGCGGATCCATAGCGCAACTTTTGTTAATAAAACTTTCATTTATTCGTTTAATAGCCTATACGTGAGTGTCTTTGTTGCTGGGTTTTCATAACAAAAAATAACAATGAACCGCA
>NW_015546234.1:1513570-1514149 GCF_001515605.1 Sinocyclocheilus anshuiensis | reverse complement strand
ATGTTTAATATATGCGAATTTGCCATTGTACTATTTTATGGCTGATGTGTTTTAATTAATAAGATAATAAACCAGAATCTACAATCGTTTTAAGGAAGCCTGAGGGGAAATCCATAGGCTATTTATGTGTTAAACGCGAGTAAAACATATCCTTATTTATTTTGTTAAAGGGGTCATATGATGCGAACTGTTCAAATGCGGAGTTTTGTGCATCGTGTGTGTGTGTGCGCATGCCCGAGTGAGAGAGAGAGCGAGTGAGTGAGTGAGCGAGAGAGCGTGAGAGAGAGAGCGAGTGAGTGAGTGAGCGAGAGAGCGCGCGAGAGAGAGGTAGAGCGAGACGGAGAGGGAGGGGAGAGAGAGCAATTTGTTTTTCCAAGGCAGCAACGGAGTTTCTCAAGCGTTTTTATTTGTTCCCGTCATTTCGGTGACAAATGTTTTATAACAAGGTACATTCTGACACTGGATTTGCACAGTGCCTGGAAGATGGAGAAGCCCCAGCGATCAAAGATCCCGGTCATATAGAACTGCTGGTAAAACTGCATCAAATGTCTGTGATTGTTAGTAAGTGTAAGTGCTCGC
>NW_015546234.1:1512343-1513008 GCF_001515605.1 Sinocyclocheilus anshuiensis | reverse complement strand
CGCCAAACCCCCTCACGAAAGAAGAAAGCCGTCGTGTTTACAACTGTGATGACGAGCGCTTATCAGGATCAACTAAACGCTGGATTCTCAAAGTATGTAAAATATTTAAGTTTGCGGCACAGAATCTTTCAAATACGTCCGAGAGTTTTACACACTCTGTTATTGAGGCAACATTTCCATGCCCCAAAACGTGCTAGCAGCGTTTGTTCATGAAGGTAACTCATGAACTGATATCGGACATGCTTCTGAGGCATCTTAATGGTTCAATGATCTACAACATATAGAACGAGCTTGGTGATAACTAAGCAAATATTCAATGATTTATTTGATAAACCATCACAGGATATAACACACAGGATTGTTGGATATCAAGGCAGCAAAGGATACATCTATTCTGCCTTTTAATATCGACCAGATGAGGTATCTCAGGAGGCAGGAATTGAAGCTAATTTTGGATTCGACATGTCTCGATGACTTCCTACCTTATAACAAAGAGTGAAAAATTTAAGGGGGTCTGAATACTTTCCGTACCCACTGTATATATGTATGTATATATGTGTATATACACATTTAAGAAAATAAAAGAACTTAAATAAAAATGACAAATGCATACAACAACATTTCAAAACTAAACATTTAAATGAAAACAAAAAAATAAAGCTAAA
>NW_015546234.1:1496354-1511629 GCF_001515605.1 Sinocyclocheilus anshuiensis | reverse complement strand
CAACTGCGCTAAACACTGAGACAAGAAATAAATACACTTACAAGCTGCTTTTAACTTCTGCTGATTGACTGCTTCTCACAAAGAGTATTTCTTTACACTGTTTTGCTGGCGGCTGGACACACTTTCCTGTTTATCACAACAAATGGCCAAGCAAAGCGCACGACACTGACAAGGTACACGATACAGTACGAGACCAAACGCGATTTCAGCACGTCTCCACAGTAAACAAAACAAGCGTTTCCATATTGGGAACATGCTTGTTCTTAAGCGAGAACAGAACCATACCGCCAATCCAAACTGTATGCTAATTGTCAATCATCTTTGACGATAGTGGTCCTGACAGAACAATTATTTTCCACATCACTAAAGAGCTTATGCCTGGCCATGTATCACAATTTATTTGAAGCTACCTTCAGACATGTGTAACCTCTATTACTTCAAGGACAATGAGCTCTTGCAGGGGAAGAGCGATGTTAATGTCATGGCTAAAATGACAAAAACCTGATGAATTGTTTCATAAGAACCTTCTATTCCTGGTCAGTGAAGAATGTTCATTATATTAAGTTAATGGATTGAAAAAAATTGGCAATTCATTATGTGTCATTACTTTCTGGACATTGGCATCAAACTAGCAGAATGGATTCTTAGTCACTGGGACTTTGATGTGTTTTGACATGGAAACATTTTGTTTCAGAGTACAAATATTTGATGCTTTCTGTGACAAATTATCAGTTGTTTTTAAGAGACATAATTTAACAGGCTCTGAGGTGCAAATACAATTGTTAATGTGGCAGATGACCTCGACAGATGTTCTCCCATGATATCAGTTTATGAAAATCTTTCATTTTTCACTTCAGTGAGCATCTGCTGGACTGATGGAATAAAACTGGCTTGGCATTTAGTGTGTAACAACACATTACAACAGTGATGTGTTTTCTTCTTACACTAAGAGACATAACCAACAGTATTTAGTCTTTCTATCATCTGACAATTGTGTCTGAAAATACCGACAAATGATTTGCAACAAGTGACCATCTTTATAAGGGAGTACTGATTAATTAAAAAAAATCTAAATCAGTAATTTATTCAGGAAATTTGACTGTCATTGAATCATTTACTCAACTGATTTGTTAAACACAGCTGATTGATTCAGGATCGAAACACTGCTACTGTGTGTCGGTTGGAGATGCATGACCGCTCTAGGTTTGTTTCGTAAACTGGCAAAATTGTGTCTAAAATGTAAGTTACTCTATATTAACTTAATGTTAATTCTCACAATCATTCTGTTTTTCCTTGTGTCTACAGCCAAATTATACTTCCCTTGTCCATGTTCTGCTCCGGTTTGCAGCCTTTTGCACATGTAATATTGTGGAAATATCTTATATAACATATATACCTTTGGCCAGTGTAGAGCTCATAAATAACCCCTTGCACACAGAATTATACAAAAGCAACAGTGTAGCTACATATCTGGGAACTCATTAAAATGGAAGGTTTGGTGCATGTGACCCCATAGACTCTTTGATGTTGCAGTCAGCCTTCACCGAGGTGGCCCTCTCCTTCCTCAAAATGATTATCTGTGGTGCAGAGCTGGAGTCAGACCTCTCTCCATTCAATTTACACAGCTATTGCTGAGGGCAAGGAAGACCAGCATAATCAGCCGTGACCCCTATTGTGTATGATCATAGCTGCATAGAGATGAGTGCTGCCATATTAGTGACCTCCTAGGGCGTCAACACAGGGCATTGATTATCAGTCTGATGCGGAGTATGATCCTTCAGCATTGTGATGCATTATGGGTTTTGTTGCTGATGATTAGCTCTGGAGAGTAGCAGACAAATGACAAATGCAGATCCAAGCTGCTCTGCTTGCCTTATGCTGTGTTCTATACGCCAGTGCTGAGCAGTGTCTTCTTTAACTGGATATGCTGTCTAATTTATCAGAGGCTACAAATAAGAAACTCCATGGCAGGTGTCGATTTAAAAGTAGGGCTTTTGCCAGGCAGTGCCTTCCCACATGCATATACACACACACACACATTACACAGACAAGATTTGTCAAGCATGGTGAAGACAAAGGGAGATTAGAAGATATGTTGTCAGAAGATATTTTGTCAGTGGGCTTTCAAAATGTTCAAAAATTACTTTGCTTGAGAAAACATTAAAATGTACAGTTATTTTCATTTATTTATTTATTCTAATTGAATTTAGTCATGATTTGCATCAAACAATAATGACGGTTCATAGCAACAGAGCACAGGCACCAAAACTGTTATGGATCCACTTACCCGAATCTACAGACACTTATAGTACATACATATTCCCAAAATCTTATGTAACAATAACAAGGGAATTTATAGTAATATTAATTACCCATTTCCCAAACTCATTACTTGTAGTTTAATGAACTGCACGTCACTGCTATATGCTTGTTTTTTTTGTTGGTACTTTCCACTAATACGTTGTACTTTGGTGTTCCAAAATGTTTTTTTTTTTTAAAGCATTAAAGGCACAAACACCATGTTTATCCTAACAACAATTAGATCTTTTAGATAAACTAATATTCAGTTAATTATAATAAAAATTGTTTTTTACAAAAACCATAACTAACATTGACTAAATTACCAAAAACATACTCTCTTAGAAAAAAATTTACAAACTGCCTCTGTCAGTATGCTAATATATACACTTTAGGTATTGTACTAATATGTACTTTTAAAGTGCTAACATGAACCTTTAAGGGGCTAATTTGTATAATTTAGGTGTAAACAAGGTACAGAGATGTACCTTTTAGCTTTTGCACCTGACAGTTTTTTTCTGAGAGTGTAATATTTTTTTTAAATGCATTATAAAATAAAAAAAATACATATATATATATATATATATATATATATATATATAAACTTTTAATATATCTTTTTAATGCTAATTTAACATTGATCAATATAAATAAAAAATAAGTTTCAAGCATGTTACTGTTACCCAATCTTGCATTTTTTTTAAATAAACTAATTGTACTAAATTTTTAATATTCTTAAATTTTAATTTAAAAATATTAAATTAAATGTAATATTTATCAGAAGAAAATATTGGCTTAAAATAATTTTCCTCCCAGTAAACACTACTGGGGGAAAAAAATTTGTTTCATGCATTTTGTTTTTCTATTGATAGAACTTGCCTGCTAATGTTGTGGTCTTTTGGTAAAGATGCGTCATACAGATCTGGAACAGAACCATTGTGCAACAAGCCACAACTTATTTCAAAACAGCTGTTATGTAACTTAGCTAAGAGTCTGTATTTGTTATTGTTGACGTTATTGCATTAGGGTACAGGAACAAAAAACAACACCCGTTCCCCTTTTTGCAATCGCCCACGCAAACACATAAAGTCCATTAGAGCACTGCTCAGAGGAGATGCTAGAAAATGCTCTCGCAGTTCAGTCTAGTTCACCGCCTTTCCATTTTCTCCAGAGTGACAGAGGCATGTGCTGGAGTATTGGATCTGCCACTGTTCTCCTCTGCTTTTTGTGAGACTAATTAGCTTGTCCATTGCTTCCTATATAAATCATGATCGAGCACCCTACACAGTTGAGCTGAAATTAAAAAAAGGACCCACAAAAAAAGTCTCATATAGGACACATTGTGCTGAATTCAGTCAATATCAGAAAGAAGTTTCAATAAATAGTCATGAGGAGATCACTTCTGCTCTTCAGTATATATTTAATTTCCATTTCTTTGTGGTTTATGAAACCTGCTTGATTCTTTGATTAAATCCCTTTTGATTTCTGCCACTGTCAGTCCGATTTTGGTTCATTTAATTTGCAGCCACCTCTGAACGCAGACTCATTTAATTATGAAAGAAGTGGTGAACTGGTAATATAGCAAACAGCATAATGGACCCAAACAATTTTCAAGATTTCAGTTTGCTTTTAGAGAGAGCTGTAGCCCCTCAGAGAGCTAGCCGGCAAGAAAAGATCAAGCCACAGACTAAATGTTTTACATCCGAAATCTGATTGGTCAGATTGGAAAGCTTTCTTGGCAAGCGTCTCAGACAGTCTATAAAAGGACAGCAAATAAAACAGAGCATAGCAACATATTTCAAACCTGTGGATTTATTGTGTGTTTTCATGGGAAGGTAATAGCTTGTCCATGACTTATTGCTCTGTGCTAGTTTCTGGACTGAAAATAGAGTGGAAATGTTATAATAATATATCCGTTCAAGTATGGCAGTAAATTATTTCTATCGTTATTGCCCTATAATTAATAACGTAGAATAAGTGGGCAATGAGGCCTGACAAGTTATGAATTATATAAATTATTAGGGTTCAAAGATTCAAAGTTAATAGAATAATTTTTTTGTTTCTAGACCGTCCACCTGCTCCAGTTAATGTCTCAGTTATGCACCTGAGAGCTGATTCAGCAACCGTGTCCTGGGAGGTGCCTGAGGGTGACATCATCATCGGCTTTTCCATCTCTCAACAGGTAAAAAATTTTACACAAAATATAATGTTAATTCTAATATTTCTAAGTGTATGGGCACCGACAGCTTGTGTTCTTTTTGTAAAACAAGACACATTGTTTACACATTGTTTTTTTTATTATTATATCCAAACAATTTTGTTCTGACCTTGGCTCATATATTTGGTTCTCCTAATTGTTTCGTTCGTTCTTTTTTTTTTTTTAAATAATAATTGTAATTATTTTTCTTTTTCAAAACTTGTATTTTTCTTTTACGGTCATTAAGTGTGTTGACAAAGTTAAAACAATAACCTGTCTTTTTAAAATTAGGAGCCCTATTTTAACGATCTAAGTGCATGGTCTAAAGCTGTGGTTCCCAACCCTGGTCCTGGAGGCACCCCAACACTGCACGTTTTGAATGTCTCCTTAACCAAACTCACCTGATTCAGGTCATCAGCTCATTAGTAGAGACTCCCAGACCTGAAATTGGTGTGTCAGAGAAAGGAGACATGCAAAATGTGCAGTGTTGGGGTGCCTCCCGGACCAGGGTTGGGAACCACTGGTATAAAGCACACAGCGCAATTGCACTTAGGGCATGTCTGAATCCACTTTTGCTAGTTTAAGGACAGGTTTAAGGAAAATGGTCGGCGCACCCGGCGCATGGTCTAAAAGGGTTGTCCCTATTCTCTTAATGAGTAATGGGTGTGTTTTGGGAGTAACGTGCCATAAACCAATCAGAGTCTCATCTCCTATTCCCTTTAAAAGCCAGTTGCGCTTGCGCCATGGCGGATTCGCTATTTACAAAATTTGCAAGCGGAAAAACTGAACTCATGCGCGTAATTCTGATACATGCTAAGACTATCCATTATGACATGTACGTAATTTTTCATATTTAAAAATGTTTGTGTGCTGCTGCGCATCCCTGTGTGTGTAATAAGCAAAGTGTACGCACATTGTGCACCTGCCTATAGGCACATATTACTAACGCGCTCTTTAAATGACAAAATAATTATAATAAAAAAAAATGTTGCGCCAGACTTTAGACCAGGTTTCAGTTGGTCAAAGGCGCAGTCTATTTAAGTTGCCTCAAAATAGCAATGCGCCAGCAATGCGCCTGAACATACCTCGTTTTCAGACCAGCACACCCATGGGCACAAATGGGGCCTGGTGCTTTTCTTCTCTTGTTCTTTCTGAAGACCTGGCACATATCATCCTCACTGATCTGAAACGTAGGAGTGGGGGGGAGGGTGGTTGCAGGAGGTGTTGATGGTTGTGTGTAACGCTGTAACATCTGTACACCACCTTTCGTTGATGTAAAAACATGTCCCGACGCCGCGCGATTTCCCTGTTGATTCTGCATCGCGGTCTGCTCTAAACCGCTGAAAGCCGGGCAGTTGTAGCGCGCTGTCCAGAATGGCGTCATTCAGCCAGGTTTCCGTGAAACGCAGAGCAGCAGAGTGTGAAAAATCTTTATTTGTCCAGGAGAGCAGAAGAAGTTCGTCCGTTTTATTGGGTAGAGAGTGGAGATTCGCCAGATGGATGCTAGGCAGCGCCGTTCTGAATCCGCGCTTCCTGAGCTTCACGAGCACGCCGGCTCTCTTCCCCCGTCTGCGCGTCCTGAAGCGCTTGATCAGCGCAGCTGCTCCGCCAACTACAACGTTCAGCAAAACGTCCGAAAAAACGAAATCCGGTAGAAGATTGTGTGGTGTGTTCTGCCGAATGTTCAGCAGCTCATCCCTGGTAAAACTGATCGTGTTTGAGAAACAAAAAACAGGAAAAACTAACAAAAACAGTACAAACACTGGAGAGCCAAACACTGAGGCTGCCGTCTGCGGCGCCATCGCATTTCCATTTCCATTTGCTATTTAAACCACGTGGCGCAGGAAGTGAAAATAAAACTAGCAAAAAACACTTGCGTCGCACCTGGTGCCGCATTGCGCCGGGTGTATGATAGGTCCCTAGATGTCATGCGAATGTTTTTGTCTGAATTAAATCATACCTGATTTTAGCATGGCTGAAACACTGTATTGACCAATCAGAAGAAAGGACCAGAACTTTTATAAACGTTTATAAACGTTCATACCTCCATGCTACTTTTTGTTTAAAAATTGTGTGGCCAGTAAATGTGAATTTGGTCATATTTAGATGTAGATGTGATTACTGTCCTATCCTCATTGTAAAAGATTAACATGGTTGTTTACTGAAATTCAGAAGCTATTTATTATGTGACTGACTGACTGATTTCACATTTGAGCAATTACAAATTTATCTGTCAATCATGTTATGCAATAGGTTGTCTGCATGTCCGTAATGGCTGTGCAGGCGACGCTCACAGATTAATGCATTATTCATTTAGCCAAAGACTTCTATCAGACTCCCCCACACCTAGAGGCTGCTTCAGAGCCCAAGGGCAGAGGAAAGTGCTTTGGATCTATTTGCAGACTTTAAAGACCAACCAAGGCAGAGCTAAATGCAACATTAAGTTAGAGGGCAGAATTATAGCTGAAATGAAAGGCTGTCGTGTCGTGTTTGGCTCTCAGGGCTTCAAGAAGATCCTTTAGCGCCCTAACGTGTGATTTATACTTTATGTGACCTCATAGAAAGTGCTTACTGTTACTGTCTAGACAGGGTGAGCCATTTGAAATGTCAGCAAATGCCAGCCTAAAGCTGCAGGTGATGTTTCAGAGTTTGTGAAAGTTTTTGTTTGGAAGAACATCTAAATATATGTAGTTTAGACTAGGAATGGACAAGGACTACAAAACACCCCAGGAACAATGCAAGCCACACAACCCACAGTATATAATGCCTCAATATAGATGCACCTCTTAATAATTGGATTTAGGTGTTTCAATCAGACCCATTGCCACAGGTGTATAAAATGTACAAACATTTGTGAAAAAAATGGGCCATTCTAAAGAGCTCAGTGAATTCAAGAACAGATGGAGTGGTGTTAAGCACACTGCCACTGGACTATGGAGCAGTGGAAACCTGTTCTGTGGAGTGATGAATCATGCTTTTCTGTCTGGTAGTCTGATAGGCAAGTCTGGGTTTGGCAGATTCTTGTGGAAAGCCTTCCCGGAAGAGTGGAAGCTATAGCTGCAAAGGGGAGACCAACCCTATATATTAATGTATATGTATTCAGAATGCAATGTCATTAAAGTCCCTGTTGGTGTAATGGTCAGGTCTCCCAATACTTTTGTCCATATAGTGTATGTGTATTTATATATACTACTGATCTATAGCAATCCAGTGTCTTAACTCTTTCAGAGAATGGACGGCAAAATGCAGAGGTTTATCAAGGAGGTGAACACCACCAGCAGATCCTGTGTGCTGTGGGACCTGGAGGAGGAGACGGATTACATTATCCAGGTGCAGTCCATCGGCCTGTACGGAGAGAGTCAGGCCAGCAAACGGGTCCACTTCAGAACCCTGAAGAAAACTGACCGCTTCCCCTCAAACAGTTCGAACCAAGGTAACAGACCACCCTCAATCTTATACAACAATGCTATGGCATTCTTCCCACTTTTGATGCAGGCCATCATAGCTTGACATTTTGTGTGTTAAAAATGTGAAACGTCAAATGTGAACCACACGGTAACTGTTTACATTCTTAGCAGATTCTGCCATTGTGTTCAACAGTTCCCTTTCCTACAGCCCAATTAATTATTGATGAACACTTCACGCATGAATGCAGGTAGACCTTGTTACTGCCTCTCATTTTCAGCTCCAGCTTCTAATCAGCTCGCTGCTTCTCAGGGGGATGTGCTGTATATTGGCGCTGTGTGGCACAAGCGGGTGGTCCCTAATAGCAGGCCAATTGAGTGTATTATTAACATCCATTTCAATGTTGTGTTGATTCGAGATGTTTTTGAGAGATTTTCTCTTCGGTATGAAATCTAGCACAGCACTGAAAACCAGATAAATCAAGTTGCTTTCAACATGAGAGTTGCTATTTTTGCCAGCCATGTTGAGAACACCAAAACATCCAGTCTTATGCACACCGACGCAGATGGAGTGCTCAAAATTAATCATCCAAGCATTCAAAGATGCACGTTCAGAAATTCACTCAATATGTCATTAATGCTCTCCTGCCTTGGACTGAAATAACATATTCAACACATTAAGAATGTATCATCAAATTTGATTTGAAGACATCACGTTTGACTCTTGCTGACAGGAAGTTGTGTAATTAAGGACGTTCACTGAAAATGAATTATTCCATAGAGCTTCAGTTCAATTAAACTACATTTAGAATTATTCCTAAAGCTCCTATATGATTGAATAGGTAAAAAAAAAAAATGTATATAGTTTTTTTGTAGAAGGTTGATTTTAGCTTCGTCTTGGCTGTCAGCTGTGCATAAGGCCACAGTTTAAATTCATCCAAGTGAAGAGAAAGGCCTGTTATTAGAATTGCCTGGACAGAAGAAGTCTGGGTAGAACTTACACACACAATGAGGCATAAAAAGTATACTGTCAACTCATTCTAAGCTAATTAAAAAAAATAAGATGTTTAACTCTCCAACACTAATACTGTAAGTCTTTCCTATCTTATTACTTTTATTGTGGCTGCAATTCAATGACTTTTTAAAAAATATATTTCATTCTCTTTTTTTTTTTTTTTTTTCAATCCGTGGTCATTATAGTTTCTAGTGCAATACACTTGATAAACAGTATTTTAATGCATCTTATAAAACTGTTCGATACTGTAATTTTCTCCATTGCTTTTCACCAAGTCATGATGCCATGTATACCTTGACAGGCATATGTGTGTGTGTATGTGTATATGTGTATAAGCCAACCATGCTTTTCCCTGTACGGTTCAACTCCATTATTCTGTGACATTTTCCCATTTTAAAAATTATGTATTTTAAAATAACTGTTTGATCTTTCTGATCATATTTGGTTATTCAGTTTACAGTGTTCAGTATTGAGGGTCATAGTTTAAAAATCAGTCATAGAAAAACCCATTCTGACCACTAATCTGAATATGATGTCAGATTATTTCAGATATGAAGTTCAACATCATCTGAATAAATGAATACATATATTTTTGACACAAATGGCGACATGACAACACAGAAAAAAATATAACAATGCATCATTCAAATACGGTAATTCTTTGACATTTGCATGATCGTGACCCAGTGATTTACTGCATGTTCAGAGGTGTTCCGATTAGTGTAGTCTCTCTCAATGCATCAGTTCATCTGTCTGTGTTCCTATAATAATGTCTCATCATGATGCAAAAACAGTTAAATTCCAACCCTCCCTCCTCCATCCTGCAGTGCATAGATTTGAAATTAGAAGCAATAGACTTAGCAGGGAGTATTTGCCATCTGCTTACAAACAGGAAACACGATCCAATGCAGAGTTCTGTTTTTCAACTCTCAAAGTCAACTTGTCATAATCGCCCGAGCGATAATCTGACCAGTATCCAAACAAATCCAAAAAGGAAAGAAGTCATCTTCATAAAGATAATAGAGAGAGATAGGAAGTGTGCCAAGTCATTGAGTAATGTCTTTTTTGTGACTCTATACAGTTTCACACGCATCTCAGAGGTATTTTTGACCAATGCTTCTCATGTGCTGTCAGACTGAGCTGAAGATGATTCCCACTGGATGCAATTACTGTGATACTTCAAAGAACTGTGTCTGTAGAAGCTGAGTCAAAGACCAGGCCCTGCAGGTCTAACAAACAAAGCTGTGCATCCTGATGAGGAAAGACCCATCACATTTATAACTAGAAAGAAAATAAACAACTTATAGCAAGCACAATGCTTTCTCTGTGCTGATCCATACAGATCAGCTTTGCCGGCATGCACTCAAAGGGACAGTATACCCCAAAATAAAAATGGTCATTTATGCAAAAGAATGTCTTGAAAAATGTGTACATACATTTTGTCCATACAGTGGAAGTCAGTGGGGTCTAAAATATTGTCTTTCGCTGCATGAGAAAAAAAAAATGTTGTAATCCACAGAAAAAAAATGTTTTAAAGGGATAGTTCACCCCAAAATGAAATTTCTGTCAATATTTACTCATCCTTAAGTTGTTCAAAAACCTATGAGTTTTTTTTTTCTTCTGTTGAGCACAAAAGAAGATATTTTGAAGAACGTTGGTAATAAAGCTGTTCTTTCTATAGTTATTCTATGGAAGTCAATGGCAACGTCAGCTGTTACCAACATTCTTCAAAATATTTTCTTATAACACAAAATATCCTTTGTGTTCAACAGAAGAAATAAACTCCTACAGGTTTGGAACAACTTGAGGGTGAGCCTCAACACAATCTGAACATTCTGAAGACTCATCCACTATAAAGTACTTTTTGTGCTAAGGAAAAGTTCCATGGATGTTAAAAGATCCTCATGGAACCATCAATGCCAATAAAGAACCTTTTTTTTCCCCCTTTTTTTTTTAAGAATGTAGGATTGGAACAACATGAGCCAGTAAATGAAGGCAATTTGTGCTGTACTGATTCTCTTCGTGCTACTCATGAGAATGTTACAATGATATATACATGTGCAACAGTGTCTTTGAACTGATTTCAGGCTTGTAGAACTAATGAGCAGATGTCTTGCTTTTGGATCCTTGCACCAAAGAAGAAGCAAGGAAGCATTATGTTGTCTGGCATGTAGCAGCTCCTTTTTAATGGGCTCTAAAGAGAACCCGTTGGGCTTTTGGAACACAACCAGTTAAATAAACAGCACTGCGTCCCACATGAGGCTCTTATCTCTGTTGAGAGAGGTGGCAAGGGTAGGTTGAACCTGCTTATGGAGCACAGACAGCATTCATTTTCCACACAGGAGTGAAAAACCTCCACACTTATTGTTATAAATATTCATGGGGCTAATGAGAGGAGTCTATCCTGAGTCTTTAGCAGCAGAGAACGTGAACGGGAGCGAGTGAGACCGCTATTGGAAATCACGACAATGCATGTGATCCTTCCAGTAATTGGATGGTCAGAATATACACCCTCCCCCCTCCCCCCAACCTTTCATTTTTAATTTATGACAGCAGGTGTCTCAGTGGCAGCGCTGCTTTCATCCAGAAAGGAACAGCAATTGGGAAGAGTGGTGCTCTGGACCAACTCCACACAGGTTAAAAGATATTTGGAGGAGGAAATGGGCCTGAATTCAATCCCTTTAACACTGGATTAATAATAAAGACAGCTGGCTGGGTGGATCAGGCAGTGGTTGGATGGTGGTGGTGATTGGGTTGCTGGGAAATTGACCAGCTTTGGGATACATCCTTAGGGCTACAAAAGTAAAATTAATCACATAAGCGGCTGGCTGTGTTCTGCATACTTTTTTTTTCCTCGTCATTTTTACACTGTGTAACTTTCGACACTCTTAATAGTTGAAGCATAGTTGAAGTTGCAGAGAAATATTGTTTTGGTCATTACATGAGTTGAGTTTCGTCTTCACGGTTCTGTTAGGATGAATCTAATGGCTTGTATCTTTATTTATGGATATGACATAAACATGCACCAACAAATGCTGGAAGAATGAAGTTTCCAGTGAAATCCATCCCGACAGCTCTAAAGTATAAATAATTATTATTGGCTTACCATAGTGATTTGGGGTAAAGCAAATATAGTTTGGAAGATGCATTTATAATCTGCAGGAGAGGAAGAATTTCACAGGCTTGGAGATGCACTGAAGGGTTATTTATACCCAAAGAGGAGAACTCTGAAAACATTGACCAGTTTCGGGTCATATCCTTACTCAGCATGGAGATTAAGTTCTTTTTCAGTGTTGTGGCCAAGAGACTCTCTAACTTCCTGCTGGGCAATAGATACATTGACACATGAGTACAGAAGGGAGGCATATTCGGGGTGCTTAGAACATAGAGGCGTAGTGATTCAGCTCATCAGGGAGGCAAGAGAGGGCAGAGGGGACCTGGCAGTAATTTGGTTGGATCTGACCAATCCATATGGCTCAATACCTCATAAACTGGTACAGGTGGTGCTGGAGAGATACCATGTACCCCATAAGGTGAAAGATCTAATCCTGGACTATTATAGCAAGTTCAGCTTAAGAGTCTCTGCTGGCTCCAGTTAGAAGTAGGTATCATCATCGGTTGCACCATCTCAGTCACCCTCTTCACGCTGGCAATGAACATGCTGGTCAAGTCAGCAGAGTCAGAGTGCAGAGGCCCTCTCAGCAATCTGGAATGGGGCAGCCACCTATTAGGGCCTTCCTGGATGACCTCACAGTTACAACAACAACAGTGCCTGGATCCAGGTGGATTCTCCAGGGGTTAGAGAAGCTCATGTTGTGGGAGCGTATGAGTTTTAAACCCCCCAAATCCCGGTCTTTAGTGTTGATGAAAGGGAAAGTGACTGATAAGTTCTGTTTCAGGTTGGGAGAAAATCTAATCCCATCTGTCACAGACAAAACAGTGAGGAGTCTTGGAAAGGTCTTCAGCTGCAGCCTTAGGGACACAGACTCCATCAAAGCCACCACGGGTGATCTGGTGAGGTGGCTGAGAACTGTGGACAAGTCTGGGCTCCCTGGGAAATTTAAGGCCTGGGTCTACCAGCATGGAATCCTCCCAAGAATCCTTTGGCCCCTGCTCATCTATGAAGTTCCTGTTACTGTAGTGGAAGGCTTTGAGCATAACGTGAGCAGCTAGTTATGCAGATGGTTGGACATGCCACGCAGTTTGAGCAGCATTGGGTTGTATGGTAACAGCAACATGCTCAGACTCCCATTTAGTTCCATCAGGGAGGAATTCATTGCACTCGCATGAGAACACCTGCAGTATTTGGGTTCGAAGGATGCTATAGTGTCCGGAGCAGGCATCATCGTGAGGACAGGGAGGAAGTGTAAGGCAGTGGAAGTCCAGCAAGCAGAAGCTAGGCTGAGGCACAAGGCTCTCCTCAGGACTGTTGCACAGGGCAGGGCTGGACTCGGAAGCTTAACACCAACTCGATACAATACTGCCAATGAGAAAGAAAGGCAGAGGTTAGTACAGGAGGAGGTGAGTGCTTCAGTAAAGGAAGAACGAGGAAGTAGGATTGTAGCAATGAGGAAACGGGGTGCCTGGATGAAGTGGAAGCAGGCAATGGAACGGAAGGTGACCCGGCAGGAAATATGGAAATGGAACCTTCAGAGGATCAAGTTTTTGATCTAGGGGGGTGTATGACATCCTCCCTAGTCCAGCTAACTTGTTCACCTGGGGCAAGGTAGAAACTCCAGCATGTCCCCTGTGTTCCAAGACAGGTACTCTTGAACATATTCTGAGCAGCTGCTCCCGGGTCCTGGGTAAAGGCCTTTATCACTGGAGACATGACCAAGTTCTCCAGACCATAGCTGAGGCAATCAGCAAGGGGATCGTCGAGAGCAGAAAGGCCAGCACTACAGCCAGGATGATTGCATTTGTCAAGGAGGGAGCGCAGCCCATAAGGAAAACCAACTCTTTTGGCTTGCTCTTCACAGCACGAGATTGGTTGATGACAGTTGACCTGAAAATTCCAGCACGTATCAACCAGACCATGCTTAGACCGGACATCATCTCGGTCTCGGTGTCCACAAAACAGTTCATTTTACTGGAGCTAAATGTACCTTGGGAGGAGAGGATGGAAGAGGCACAAGAGAGAAAGAGGGGGAAGTATGAGGAACTGTTGGAGGCCTGCTGTGGGAATGGGTGGAAAACCAGGTGCATGCCAGTGGAGGTGGGTTCCCGAGGGTTTGCAGGTCATTCCCCCAGCAAAGCTTATAGGATGCTGGGAATCATGGGGGCAAGTCAGAGAAGAGCTATTAACAACAGCATGGAGGCAGCAGAGCGGGAATCAAGATGGCTATGGCTAAAAAGGAGTGATGTGTGCGGACCGCGAAACACCACTTGGACACAGGCCGAGGCTTGATCAACTTTGGTCGAATCGCCTGGAAGAGGGTGTCTGTTGAAAGACCTGAAACACCCAATGACGCCAGGAATCAACACTGATGATGTCTCCAAGTTGTGCATCAGACGATGTGTAAAGTAAAAGGTATCTAATTTAAATGAGTATTTATTTAATGTTTAAAAACTTCTGCTATCCCAGTCTACAGTTAATTTCCCTGAAAAAAGACACGTTTCTGAACAAAAATTGTTTCTTTTCTTTGTTCAAATGTTGATGGATCTGGAATATTTTAAATGTGTGTGTGTGTGGTAAGTAATTTTTAATCTTTCTCAAAGTCTTGGGGTTTTGATGCCAGAAGAGATTTTATTTTCAGAGACAATAAAACCTGAGAAAACTCTGCAGAGCAATCTCCAGACTCTTTTTCTGTACCCTCTTATATACTGTTCTTTCTCTAGGCGTGTTCAAGGGTTTCAGTCATATTTGATATGGGATTATCACGATGCAGTCATGAGGCCTTAATTTTATGTTCTGTGAAAATAAGGGCCCCATTATATGCCATCATGTGCTTATTCTCATACAGATTTCTATACTTGCAGGCAAATACACGTGATTATAATAGTAGAATAACTTAATACATAAATGGCCACATTCACACCGGTTATACCTGAACAATTTACATTTTGATTAATTAAAATCTTCTACATTCCCCTCTTTGAGACTTACTAAGTCTCACCATCATTTGTCATTACCCAGAGTGCAGCTTCACAATTCAGTCTTATCAGTTATCACTACCTAGTGACTAATTTAAGTCACACAGTTTTATCACCAATGACTAGATTATGCGACAGCACTCTGGCGGAGCAGCAGGACCAAACCTCTCCCCCCACACTTGACTAGGAGGGAGTAAAAGATCCCCATCTCTCTAATCCCTCGTTTAAGACAAAACAATGTTATAAGCATGAGCGTGCAATTGGTTCC
>NW_015546234.1:1492780-1495708 GCF_001515605.1 Sinocyclocheilus anshuiensis | reverse complement strand
AGTTGATCTTCAGCCCAGACACTTTGCGCATTGTAGAGGGCCATTTTGGTTACCCTCAAAAATCTATTTCCCATCATATTCATTTGCTTAGTTGTGGCTTTGATAACTAGTGACCTTGAAATAGGAAGTACACAGTAAAATAGTTATCTTCCTATCAATACTGCAATTCCTAAAAACATTCCCAATTTTGCTAACTATGCTCCTAACTTTAGATCAAACCAATCTCACATTTGATTATCTTTTCCAGCATTTGCTTTATCTTCCATTCTTAGGTTTTTTAATTTGATCATTACTTCACTAAATGCTCCTTCTGGAGCATTATTATTTGGTATATCAATACAGCATTGTTCCCCAAACATAACACATACTTTTCCTTTTTTCAGTTAACAAATAATATAAAGCTATTCTATTTTGCTCTGTCATTCTGCTTGTTGCGTCCAATTGCTCTCCTAGAACTGATAAGGCCTCATCAGTATTAATTAATTTTTGCTGATTGTACTTTATGTAATTTAATTAATACCTTCTGTAATTGTATTTATTTATTTATTATTATTATTATTATTATTTAGAATGAATACTGATTCAAACCCTAATTTAACTTCATCTCTCGTATTAAATTCGTTAGGTATGCCTTTAGGTTGACCAATTGAATTTATATAATCTGCAGGGTCTTTTTCATCTGCTCTTTTGGTTCTAGTTATTTCTTCATTTGTTGTTTCCTCTTCTAGAGAGATATGATTCATTTTATGTGTCAGCATAACCCTAGTAATCCTGACCAATTTTCTGGTAATGTTGGCAAGAGGCCATATTTTTCCACACATCCACCGTATGTCTGCCAATGCAATATTGATTTTATCAAATATAGAAGGTGGGCCTTCCTTTTTCACTAACTAACTTTACATTGTGGTATTTTCAATATTTTGCTGCATTTCCTTTAATTTGCCAATGTCAATATTTCCCGTCTTTTTATAACATTCACTTCTTGATCTACCAAAAATTTTATTTTTCCTTGTTTTTTATTTATTTATTATTATTTATTTTATTACCATACTATTTACCAATTACGGGTTCGGATTCACAGTAATTCAGTTGCTTCTCTGTAGTTTGTTGTAGATTGGAGGAACTGGCACCATTATGGGCATAATGCCACTTTTTGGGTACAGTTTCTAAAGACATTTATCTCTCTACCTCTTCTATTCTTCTATTAAGCATTTACCTCCTAGTTTTATTACATCTAATCCCATTTCACTAGATAGTCCTGGACATTTGTTTAATCATTGCAACAGTAAATTTCTGTCTGAAATTAATTTGTCATCTTGGTTTGTTTAGGCCTATTTAAAATGAGCCACATCTGTTTATTATTTTTTTTTAATTATTTTACAATTATTTTAATCTCCAAACTGTTTTAGATAGTTCTGCTTTCACAGTAATTCAGTTGCTTCTCTGTAGTTTGTTGTAGATTGGAGGAACTGGCACCATTATGGGCATAATGCCACTTTTTGGGTACAGTTTCTAAAGACATTTATCATAAGACTGGTCTTGTTTCAAAGCAAACTATGCAGTTTTCCCATTTTTGTTTTTCTGCTGTGTAATTTACCCATTTCTACCAATTATATTCTTCTACCTTTTCCCATAAATATTTGACTTGCTAATTTTCGTAGACACATTGTAGATATTAATCATAATATCAGTTATATTTTATCTAGATATTTTTTTTTTTTCCTCGTCCAATTCTTATTATTTTTGGATTAAGTCATCATGAAATACTATACAACTGTGTATGAGTATTGGTACAATATATAAGACTGGTCTTGTTTCAAAGAAAACTATGCTAACAAACTAAACTAATATTTTTGTTTTTCTGCTGTATTGCCTTCTCTTTCCACTTACTCTTTTCCATTTGTTGGCCCACATCTGTTCCCAAGTATTTTTATCATCTCATTAGCCGTCCCATCACTCATTCCATCTTCACCAGGGTGACTCTTTGCGTGTCGTTGCAATGGTCTTTCCCTCGTTGGCAAGGGAGGGTCGTTACTAGCACGCCCTTCATCCCTCAGGCATGTGATGATCATCAGATATCTTTTCACTTTTCTGCTTCTCTGACAAAAGAATGTGAGCTCCTTGCTTATCTCTTTTTGAGTTGTCATCAGTTTGCACTTCATCTTGCATCTCTAGTCTCTCTGTCACTTTCTCCTGAGTTGTTTGCTTGTCTGTTGCCTTCTCTTTCCACTTCCTCTTTTCCATTTGTTGGCCCACATCTGTTCCCAAGTATTTTTATCATCTCGTTAGCAGTCCCATCACTCATTCCATCTTCACCAGGGTGACTCTTTGCGAGTCGTTGCAATGGTCTTTCCCTCGTTGGCAAGGGAGGGTCGTTACTAGCACGCCCTTCATCCCTCACTTCATGCTGTGTGGAGTTGTTGAAGTGGTTCTTATTGATGGAGCAAACCATTCCTTGTCCTTTATAGAACTGCTGTCACCTGTATATAGAAACCTTCAGAGTTTTCTGTTAGTGATATCAAGCATGCTCATTTGCTCATCTGGCCAGTCATCCTTCTTGGTGTGACCTGTGGAAATTTCATGTGGGTTGAGGGCTGTCCTGGCCCCTTTTTTGAGCTCTGAGCAGGGCTAATACCTACTTTCTATAATAAAAAGCTTTAATTAATTATTTGCATCCTTACCCTGTTTTTGTTTTTTGTTTTTCAAATTTATTCTTAACAATTTGCTAATTCAGTTTTCTCTTTGTTTTATAAACTGAGTTCCACTATATCACTGGATAATTTCCTAGGCATATCTTGCTCAGTAGCATAGGCCTTTTGACCTGGAAAACACTCAACCCACTTTTTTTATGTTAACAGTCAGAAATACAATATTTTATCCTTTTGACACAGAATCTGCTCGATTATGATATGCTGAAAAGAAAGTAGT
>NW_015546234.1:1482142-1492560 GCF_001515605.1 Sinocyclocheilus anshuiensis | reverse complement strand
GGCCTGGGCATTGTGCACTTGAGAAAGCCAATTATAATTTCTCAAATGTCACTTGTTTGTCTAATTTAGATTTTATACAAATACTTTTTTGTTATTGCTCATGAGCTACTTTGAGAAGAGGATTGGAGATCTCTGCATAATCCAGGATCCATGGCCATCAACATTTCCATCTTGTTATCCTCAGTGATGACAGCATATGTGATTTTATGATTTTGGATCTTTGGAGTAAATTTTTTATTGTTATTTTATGCAATCTAGCCCTAGAAAATTACCATTAAACAAAATGGAGTGACCAATATTTTTTATTTGATCAGCCATATTTTTTTCTATTAGACATCTTGTATACCCTTTTTTTTTTTCTTTTTCCCCAAAGAGTTCAGCATTGTTGTGGAGCATTTTCGAGGGTCTATACCACCACTGGCTGACTGTGGCAAACAACATTTATTATATAAGCAAAAAAACTGTCTACCTTTATTATTTAGTGGCCACTAAAAATGTTGTTCGTCAAGCCAGCCCAAAGTGGTTCTCCACCCTCTGCTCCTGTCCAGCCCCACGTTGGGCGCCAAAATGTGGTGGCTTCTGCTGCTATTGTGAAGAATCTTTCTCAGAGTCTTGGGATTTTGATGCCAGAAGTGATTTTATTTTCAGAGACAATAAAACCTGAGAGAACTCTGCAGAGCAATCTCCAGACTCTTTTTCTGTACTCTCTTATATACTGTTTGTTCTCTAGGTGTGTTTAATGGTTTCATTCATATTTGTTATGGGATCATCACGATGCAGTCATGAGGCCTTAATTTTATGTTCTGTGAAAATAAGGGACCTATTATGTGCCATCATGTGCTTATCATGTACTTCACCATATGTCTGCACATTCCATTCTCATACAGATTTCTATACATGCAGGCAAATACACATGATTATAATAGTAGAATACCTTAATACATAAATGGCCACATTCACACCGATTATACCTGAGCAATTTACATTTTGATTAATTAAAATCTTCTACAACTGACGAGACAAAAGTTAAAATTTTTGGAAGGTGTGTCTCTCATTCAACATTGCACTACAAAAGTTATCTTTTAGTTAACTCAAGTCTAAATCTCTGAATCTCTGTAGTGGATTAACTTTCATACCGTGTCCCAGGGATAAAGGGATACCAATTTTAGAAGTCTTCAGTTATTAAATATAAAGTTTTAAGCACGTGCAATCTTTTTATTAATCTGGTTAGACAAGTCTTTAAATATTAAATGTATATCTCATTTCAATTAATCTGTTATTATTTCAATAATCTGCAAAGTCCATATCTTGGCATACTTTTTTTCTAAAACAACATTCATACAAGTCTCTTTATTGTTTAGGGCTCACAGACTCATTCACTCTTCTCCATCACAACTCCAGCTGTGTCCAGGAGGGGCACACCTTTTGCTCCACCACATATAGAGTTTATTTTCTCATACAACCACA
This sequence comes from Sinocyclocheilus anshuiensis, assembly GCF_001515605.1. Classification (NCBI taxonomy): domain Eukaryota; kingdom Metazoa; phylum Chordata; class Actinopteri; order Cypriniformes; family Cyprinidae; genus Sinocyclocheilus; species Sinocyclocheilus anshuiensis. Next base: position 1,491,093 of record NW_015546234.1, on the reverse strand, counting down.
AGTCACAAAGACACTCAGACAGACACAGATACATACATTTACACAGACTACTCTATACTCTTCCTGAGTAACCTGTCAGTTCTACTCGCTCTTTCACTGATACACTTCCTCAACACAGTAAAAAAGCACACACACACACGCCGGGAGTATGTTATTTGTTTATTCTTATTATTTTTATTCCAGTTGATTCTACATTTATTTATTTAAATGTATTTATTTAAACTACCGTTGAAAAGTTGGTGGTCAGTAAGACATACTTTTATTCAGCAAGGAGACTTATATTACATATTGTAAAAAGGGGCATAATATGTCTCCTTTAAATTGATCAAAAGTAACACTAAAGACATTCATAATGATGCAAAATAATTCAATTTCAAATAAATGATCTTCTTTGGAACTTTCTATTAATCAAAGAATCCTGAACTGTATCACACTTTCTACAAAATACTCCAAACTTTTGAATGGTAGTGCATAGAAAATTTATTATCACAATTTCTGATTCATGACCTCAAGAATCAAAATTATGCACTTTTAATTTCTTTTTGGCTCAGTGATTACTATATCAGCTATAAATGATCGTTCAGTTCTCAATACAATCACTCACAGATGACCCTCTGTCACCTCTAACAGATGACCCGACTGTCCAAGGCCTGGATAAAGCTCGACACTTGCAGACAGGAGAGATGATCATCATTGTGGTGGTGCTTCTTATGTGGGCAGGTGAGACACTGATGTCAGCTCAAAGGAAATGTGTCGACTCTATTAATCCAAGCCATGGAATTCTGTTCTGACTGTTTATGCCTACTGTTTATGCTTGCAAACATTACCTCATGGTTTATTAACCTCCGAGAGAGACAAAAAGAAAATGAGTTTGAGAAAGAGAGAGGGATTATAATTTGTCTTGGATCTGCTAATGGTTATTAATATTTCACCTGGATAATTTCAGCATCACTTGAATTAAGTGGTGCTTAAAATTCCACTATACATGCCAGCTCTAAAAGCCTTGAAAGACCATAATATGCATTAAACTGATAAAATATGAATACTGGCTGAATATTGAGAAGGGCACGGGAAAGAGAAGCACTTCTCTGTTTACGTAAGGCACTGAGCCAGTCTGCCTCACTGTCACAAAATAATTAATGCGCTCAATTGCAACTTCCACTCCAGCAAACAAGGAATGTCTTTGACTACTGAAAGGAATTCTATCTGCTGAACGTGTCCAACATGAAGAGCAGGGGCAGCCCCACACCCTGATTTAAAAGTGACTCTGTCACCCTAGATTTACACACAGAAATGCTAAAAACGATTTAATAAATATCATATCAAGTCCACTTAAAATGTAGTTAGTGTTTTTTGTGCCAAAACAGCCATATTTTAGTTTTTCATGCTTTCTGCATACTTCCCCACTGTGTCTATTTTTGATCATACAAAAGGTGTTACTGAAATGTTAAAAAAAAGGATGTTCACTACAGTTAAAAATTTTGGGGTCACTAAGATTTTTTAATGATTTAAAAAAAAGTGTCTTCTGCTCACCAAGGCTGCATTTACTTGATAAAAATGCAGTAAAAACAGCAATATTATACAAATTTTAAATAACGCTTTTCTATTGAAATACATTTTAAAATGTATAATTTATTCCTGAGTTGGTAAAGCAGAAAATTCTCGAGTGTAAAATGATCCTTCGGAATTCTTCCTAATATGCTGATCTGGTGCTCAAGAAACACCGTGAAAGGAAACAGTGGACACATTTTATTTCAGGATTCTTTGATGAATTGAAATTTTATAAGAACAGCATATATTCGATTTTTTTGTAACATTAATAAATGTATTTACTGTCACTTTTGAGTGACAATGAAATTAATCAATTCAATCATTGAATATAAGTATTAATTTCTTTCTTTAAAAAAATCATACTGACACTAAACTTTTCGTCTATACGAGACTATTAAACCACATGCTTTGTGCTGAACTACTTAAGAAAGTGGGCTGACATACAGTAAGAGACAGAGGTGAAATGGAGGTAAACCGGGCACAGTTGTTTATTCAGTAATTGTCTTAGGGTTGGATGCTTCAGCGACTCTACCTATCAGTCTGTGTCTCCAGAGCTTTGTAGAGTTACAGTACAACGACTCCATGTCACAATGTCTTCTCTTTTTCTGCAGCTGTAATTGCCTTGTTTTGCCGGCAGTATGACATAATAAAGGACAACGATTCCAGCAACAGCAAAGAGAAGGTAAAACCATCCTCAGAGAGAACCACACCAGAGCACCACAGCGGAGGTCTGCTGCAGAGCAAGGTGGGACATCTGTAAACCTTTTCCTCAACATCAAACGGTCTTTCCTAATTAGCCAAAGTCCTTTTAAAGAAAGATGAAAATTGTGTCCGCATTTACTCTAAACCTGTATCACTCTTCTTCCAATGAAATTTCAAAGATATTGGGTGAACAAATGACAGACAGAATTGTAGTTGTAGTAACTCTTTAAAGTCTTATTCTAGAGTCATATTTGAACATAACTTACAGGACAAAAAAAAATCTTCATGTTGAAGTAAAGCACCCTTTGAAAATGCAGTTTTAGTTGTAGACGAATGTGCTGTAACAGATTTTTAACTTTCAACTAAAATCTTTCACCACATCAGATCACATATCACCAGTTTTGTCAATTTCAGTGCAAAACAGATATGCATTTATACTTTCCCCCCACAATTCCCTCAATTCCCCTGTTTTCAAAACCTCAGATTGAGTTGAAATTGAGAAATCTATTTCTCAGACACGATACTTTTCATTAGCTCTTAATGAAAAGCATAGCATAAGCATTTAGAGCTAAGAGGACAGGGAAAAACAACCAAATCACGTTTAACACCTGCAGAAAGACTAAGACAGAAAGGAGAAAAGCATTTAGATAGCTATCCATCTCACTTTTCACAAAGACTGTCTTCCTAGGAACTGCCAATTGATAAAACCTCTGATTGATAAAACCTTTTTGTTATTTGTCGGATGAAACCTGCCAGCAATGAAGAATGAGGCCAAACACTATAATGGCCAGAGCATCAGCCTGTCAATACTAGGCCAGTCTTGCATTCCCTGACTCATGTGAAAGGCTTCAGGGACTTCTTCTCATGTATCACTTTTGCGGGATCATAAACTAAGCCTATGGAGCTTTATATTTGTGCAGACAATGCTACAATTCACTGTTTAGCATGTTTTTGGCTCTGGTCAGTAATGCTGAGCAGTTTGCAAGAGAAAGTGTGTCAGGGTCCCAGAATCATTAGTTTTGTTTATAAATAATATAGAATAGTCAGACTGGGCTTCGACACAGATTTTTCCATTCACAAGCTCTTGAACTGATTCGGTTCTGATTCATTTGGGTATGTTTCAGTAATAATACTAATTCTCTCCCTGCTAATGCTGTAAATTAAACTGAGAATTATCCAGACTGATTCAAATTAGTATCTCTTTTTGGACTATTTACTAAAAGAACCAGCTCAAAATAATCCTTCGTTTTGGGAATCAGACTACACTGATTGTAGTTTAGTGTTTGTTATTGCATGCAGCCTGCAAGGACAACTCCACAGAAAGACATTTCTTGTCATTATTTTGCAGTACAATGTTTTTTTTCCCTTTTTATTTAGTAAAATTTTAATGATGCTCTTACTTTGAAAAAAAATCTGCAAGGGATATACAGTGGGTACGGAAAGTATTCAGACCCCTGGCTGTCCACCAACGTTTACCATCCAACCTGACAGAACTGGAGAGGATCTGCAAGGAGGAATGGCAGAGGATCCCCAAATCCAGGTGTGAAAAACTTGTTGCATCTTTCCCAAAAAGACTCATGGCTGTATTAGATCAAAAGGGTGCTTCTACTAAATACTGAGCAAAGGGTCTGAATACTTAGGACCATGTGATATTTCAGTTTTTCTTTTTTAATAAATCTGCAAAAATGTCAACGATTCTGTGTTTTTCTGTCAATATGGGGTGCTGTGTGTACATTAATGAGGAAAAAAAATTAACTTAAATGATTTTAGCAAATGGCTGCAATATAACAAAGAGTGAAAAATTTAAGGGGGTCTGAATACTTTCCGTACCCACTGTATGTACATTTATGAATAGAACTGTAAATTATTACAATAATCATTTTAAAAGCTGACTACAGGGCCCAGATTATGGAGCACTATACAAATACTGTACATTTGCATCCAGCCAAACCGATTTTGGGATTTTAAGAATCAATATCGAAATTGTTCAAATGAAGATTGCAATTAATCCAAAAAACAATACTTTTACCCAACCCTATAGAACAGCACCTAAAACATGACTAAACTAATGCTAATTATAATTAAAATAATAATGGCCATAATATCATAATTTTTACTACTTTGTAGCATCCATGAAGATACAGACTGGAGAGAAAAGTGGAAAATATTATGCATGGCACTTAATTTTAGAATCTGAGACTTTTCAGCATAAGTTCTGTGGATCAAACACCAGAGCTACTGACCTACATCTAAAATAAACCATCTCAGGAAAACCACCATGTGCCTTTTATCCTTCCCATATTCCTGTAGCTCTTCATTTGGCACTTTCTCTGTGTTGGAAATTCAGAGCGATAAAACGCTTGAAAAAAAAGCACAGACGCTTCACATTTCACCCGTTCCACTATGTGCCACCATTAGTCCTTATAACACATCAAAAAAACAGGCCTTTTAGACGCATGATAAAAATCAATATCAGACCCTCTGATGATGTTATCTCTTGCACCAAGAGATGACATCAATTTCAACATACTGCACTGCTACAGAGCAAAATTATGTGCATTTATCTCTGTGTGCATTACATCTTAGAGCTTACAGCTATATATACAATAATCTCAAACTGCAAATAAATCCAGAGGTGTTCTATCCGTCCAGGAAGCCATCGTGTCCCAGACCGCCACAAAACAAACGATTGCTGGCATTAATGAAACAGGCCCCACGGAGGAGAATCACTCTTCTCGTTTTTTCACTCGGTTTTTTTTTGTCTTCCTGTCTGTTGCAGTTCCACCAGTCTGTGGCATCTATCAGCATCATTGAGGTGTGATGGGAGTATCGTAGACATCAGTCACACCCTCCGTCGCACCACTCGCAGTATCTGAATGACAGCGTGTCGACCCTTTCATCACCACACGGTCAAAAATCCATCACCCATATACACATATTAAAGCAATCTACTGGGACTGTAAATAACATATATTGCGTATATGACTGGATGTCTATATTTTATGATGGATGGAGAATTCCCAAACCTCTTACTGCAATATAACAAGACTAAATCTGGAATTTTTTCTCTTGTATAGAATAGGAAGGAAAGTGTATTTTTGTAATGGCATTGGTGAAGTATGACAGGGTTTCTACTAATTAATTAGCTTGTGTTTTGTTTGTGCATGCAACTCTCATGGTCTGGTAGGATGTGTACAGAAGCAGGTCTTTAAATTAAAGCAATAGTTCACCCAAAAATTAATCCAAGGCCTTGTAAGATGCAGATAAGTTTGTTTCTCCGTCAGAACAAATTTGAAAAAATTCAACATTACATCTCTTGCTCATCAATGGATCCTCTGCAGTGAATGGGCGCCGTCAGAATGAGTCCAAACAGCTGATAAAAACATCACATTAATCCACAAGTAATTCAGACAACTCCAGTCCATCAATTAACGTCTTATCGAGTGTATTTGTAAGAAACAAATCCATCATTTAAGACTTTTTAAAATAAAATAAAATTTACTATCCATAATATTCCTTTTTCCAGTGAAAAGTTGTCTCATCTAAATCAGGAGAGTAATATGTACAGATCAAGCAACATTTACAAGCATAAACAGTCTAAAACAGATCTAAACAAACGTGTCGGTGGATTTTGATGTGAAAAGAGGACAACAGGATGGGCTTCTTTCCTGGAGGAAGCGTTAAATGGATTATGGACTCATATTATGGCCTGAAGTGACAGTTTAAAATGAAAACATCTTGATGAATTTGTGTCTTACAAACATGCAGTTTTTCACTTCACAAGACATTAATTGATGGACTGGAGTGGTGTGGATTACTTGTGGATTATTGTTTGTGATGTTTTTATCATCTGTTTGAACTCTCATTCTGACGGCACCCATTCACTGCAGAGGATCCACTGGTGAGCAAGTGATGTAATGCTACATTTCTCCAAATCTGTTCAGTTGAAAAACTCATCTTGGATGGAATGAGGCTCAGTACATTTTCAGCAAATTTTCATTTTCCGGGTGAACTTTCCTATAAATTTGTGCTCTTATTCTCATTAGTTGGTAAATGTGATGGAACCGCGTCTGTTCTGCTTATTAGAGAGAGCAGACTTATGCTAAATCTCTCTGCTTGCAAATAGTTTCATATCTTCACCTTCCTTAACAGTTTTTATGTATACTAAATATGGCTAGAAATGTTTATTTGCTTGTTTACCCAGTTTTGTTTCACTATATTGTAATCTTAAAACCTGCCAGAACGAATAATGCACCTAAATGCTAATCTCACTGTGTAAAAATTGAATATTGAATTATTGGTCGTTTTAAGAATATAAAGATGCCATATACCTATAATGATGATTAGTGCATGCAAAGTTTTGCATTTATGCTCTCAGTTCATGGTTCTTCTTTTAAATTAGTTGATTTTATCTTCTATTTCTCCTTATCAGTTTTAATAAAGATAATGGATTACTTGATGTAAGTTTTTTTCTTGCTTTCTTATTGGCATTATAGCATATATGAGAGAAGTACTACAGTATACAGAAAGCCAAACCGAATGTTTGTTTCAACACAGACGTGCTAATGAAGTGGGAACTAAATTATTGGTGCATTCAACCACCAAACAAAGTACATTAAGAATCATTAATGTTGACAAAATATTAGAGAATTAATCAAATGAACAATATATTCAAAAAAGAGACACAAATCTACATAATCTTCAACTATAAAAATATCCTAATGGCACAATTTGTTCATTAACTTCTAAAATCACAAGATATGAGACTATTGTATTTTTGAACAAATATTTTATTATACATTATTAAAGATCAAGCAATGATTATTTATATATGCAAATGACCTCTTGAGCTCTATTATGGTTTCATGATGGTTTAAATAATAAAAATTAGTACGTGTACAAAGCCAAACATAGATTGCATAGATTTTCATAAAGCACCTAAACAACTTCAATTTCATACTATAAAAAAAACAAATTATAAAAATCACACACAATATTCTATACTGATTGAACAATATTTAAGAAATCATTTCAGACATGATGATGTAAAAAAATGTTTTTACTACGGTTGTTTCAAATGGTAAACACTCAAAGGGTCCCAAATCCCTCCACAGAAAACTGTGAACTGCATAAACAGTCAAATCAGAAAACACATTAATAATTAACCCACTGACAGATTCAATATGATTAATCAAAATAACCAAAACACCACTTACTGAACTAAGACCTTTAGCTACAGTGTGCTATTACAGTATATATTCTATTAAATTAAATGAAACTTATTTCAGCAGGACAATGGTTAAAATGGTAAAAATGGTTAAAAATTTTGATCTGTAATGTAGAGTGGAAATACTGCATGTTCAAAAATGCACAAAAGGGAAAAAAGCTGACAGAGCCACTGAGGCTCAAAGACTTAACGTTTAATGATTTCAGAGAATGATGAAGAGATTTCTGAGTGTGCATTTTAATATAACGTAAAAAGGGTAGAATGGTAGTAACGCTAGCTGCTAGAGACTGATTGGGACTCATGGGAATAAGATTATTTTTCATTTCTGAGAGCCACAGTGTAATATTCTTTAGCTCTTATAAAGCAAAGAAATGACAGAACCTATAGAAAAAAGTTATATAAATTTATGTGCCTTTTTCTATTCAACATCTATCTGACAGAATATGTTCATTTTTTTAACCAAATCAGTAATGATTTTGACATCATTTGAAAGAAAGAAAAAAAACGTCAGTAAATGTATGAAGTTGCATATATTTAAATGAATTAAGATTAAAAATCGGTTTCACTGATGACAAGCAATAGGGTGAAACACTGTACTGTAAATATAAATGATAATAATAATAATCCTAACACTTGAGGCTGGAAGCCAGTGTGAAAGGCTTTTACACAAAACTAAAGAAGAAAGAAATTCAAATGTGTTTGAAGCCTTTGTAAAATATTTCAAAATTCCATGATCACAGAAAATAATTTCTGCAATGACTGCGTAAGCAAACGTCACCCTGACCCACAATATGTATCTGAAATTGAATTACAGAGCTTCGAAATATCAGTCCTGAACAATTCTACATACTTATATTCGTAAACGTTCACCTAGAGTGTATAACTGCACATCTAAAGCTCCCTAACACATGCGGCTCCAGTACTGTACATCATCTGATGTTTAATCACACTCGTCTGAGAGCTTTGCAGTGGGTTTGTTCAGCGCAAAGGACTCGTCTGAAACGACCCACACCATCTGACTTCAAGAACGCTGGGCTGAAGGACAGACGTCTGTTCTTTGTGGAATGTACATTTGGTCTCCCTTTCAAGTACATGTTTGCAGTTAATGTATATTTAAATAACATAACCCAAGTATCTACAATATAGCACCAATGTGTTGAAAAGATTTACACTGTTTACATGCTATATATAGTAAATCTGCTTACACAAACGCTTGAATACAACATACAGTTTCACATGTTGTATTATCAAGTACCTTACCCTGAACTTACAGTATTATAATGAAAGTACATTGGAATTCAAGAGTTCTATAGTTGAATCATGCACGTCTATGCTGCTGTTTTGTGGTATTGGTTCTGTTTTAAGTGGCAGTGGTGTGAATGAGTCCATCACTGAGGCAGACGTTGCACATTGTGTGCGGTGCTGGGGTGTGTTGTGTGTTCAGGACACTTTCTGATAGGCTGGTGAGAGT
>NW_015546234.1:1481547-1481825 GCF_001515605.1 Sinocyclocheilus anshuiensis | reverse complement strand
GTGTGTGTGTGTGTGTGTGTTCAGTCTGAGTCCTCACTGCTGAAGGAAAGGAGATCTTCTTCCGCTGGACTCACAGCTGCATCCTCAGACACGGTTCTGCTGCGGGATGTTGCCAGTCTGATGGAGGGAAGAAGAAGAGTAATCTTTACTATTTATTATTTTATGTTACAATGTTTCCTTGTTTTTAATTTTTTTTCTAACTGTTAAAACGTGTTAGTCTACAACTACATTTACACTGAAAGATGCACATGCAAAAAAAAAAAAAAAAAACTTTAGGG
>NW_015546234.1:1478860-1481470 GCF_001515605.1 Sinocyclocheilus anshuiensis | reverse complement strand
CAATGCTTTTATCAACAACCTGGAAATTTCATGGAATTTAAAATGTAGTTTTTCAGACTTGGAAATTATGCATTTTATTATTAATTTTTATTGATTTATTTTAGTAAATATATATTTTTGCATGCATAGCTCTAAATATTTAATCAGCTACACTGCCGTTCAAAAGTATGGGGTCAGTACGAAATGTTTTTTGTTTGTTTTTGAAAGAAGCCAAAGCTTAATTCATAATGCAGTAAAACAGTAAAATTGTGGAATTTTATTACAGTTAAACAAAAAAACAACCTTTTTATATGTATTCATATATTTAAAAATAATATTTAATATTTTAATTAAATAGCTGAATGACAAAGCTGAATTTTTAAAAACAATTGTGCTGCTTAATATTTTTGTGATACATTTTCAGAATTATTTGATGAATAGAACATTTAAAAGAACAACATTTATTTATTTCTTTATTATTTTTGCAACGTTATAAATATCTATTATTTATTTAAATTTTTTTATTTTTTTGGATTGTGTGAAAAAAATTCTGCTGACCACAAACTTTTGAACAGTAGTATCGATATATTGTGCAAGCAATAATTTGTGAGCAAATCATTAGTTTGAGTCAGTTCTTTTCAGTGAATCATTATTTAGACCGGTGCAGAAAATGAACAGAAACATTCATTAGCAAATCAGTCTGAATCAAAACCATTGGTAACACTTTACAATAAGGTTCCATTAGTTAATGTATTAACTAACATGAATGAACAATGAACAATACATTTATTACATTATTTATTCATCTTTGTTAATGTTAATGAATGAAAATACAGTTGTCCATTGTTAGTTTTTTGTTAATTCACAGTGCATTAACTAATTAACTAACAAGCACAACTTTTGATTTTAATAATGCATTAGTAAATGTTGAAATTAACATGAACTAAGATGAATAAATGCTGTAGAAGTATTATTCATTCTTAGTTCATGTTAACTAATGATCCTTATTGTAAAATTATTATCCAGCAATCACAAATGACTGGAAAAGTTATGAAAATTCACCGGGAACCCTCTTGTATGTTATTGTTTTGAAGTGAAAGACAGTAATCTTATCAGGCAGTGACCATGAAGGAAACTAAGTGTGATGCAAGTCTGAAGTGTAATGATATTAGTCTCTGGCTGGCTTGATGATAACTGAGGCTCATCATTAAGCGGTACGGTTTCTCTCACCTCACTTACCTGCGTCCATCTCCTCCACCTCCATATTGCTGCGTGGCAGGTGAGAGGGAGCATGATACATGCTGACAGTAAGCTATGGTTAAACCATCACATCCTTCCCAGCATCCCACTCTTCAAACTACACCAGCCTTTGTCAGCAAGTGGAGATCTAGATCTATTATTACAGTTTTTATTGTTTTTTCTTTATGTTCGGTGAAAGGAAACAGCTGACTATTTGGATTCGCCTCATCTGATTCACTTAGAAGAATCATGGTCCTTTGGCCCATTGCATTACTTATAATAATGGATTCCATTGGCAGGATGACAGTGCTGTTTCTGACCTGCTGTATCCCAGTAATGAAATCACAGTAATGCATTGGCATCACAACCAGTTTCAACTTTATAGCAGCAGAGAATGTGGCAAGCAATCATAGAATGACTTGTATCAGGTTAAAAATACATTGATTAGAAAGCACATCCCTGTGCAATTGTACAGAAGAATGCCTGTAACTCACTAAGCAATCATTAAGCAATGAAAGCACTGATATTTGTGATTTTATTGCTTGGTGCCCCTTTAAAGATGCCCATACAAGCAGAGACAGTGAGTTAAACTGAAAAATCTTCCCAAAAATCTAAAAATTGTATTAAATTAAAAACTCACAAACACATTAAATTTAAACAAATAATAATTGCACATTAATTGCATATGATAATAATTTTATATTAATTAATAGTTCTAAATAATTAAAATAACTATTTATTATATTTTATCTATTATATTTTATTTTAAAGTATCTTTTTATTACAATTTATTATAAAAACATTAATTATTAATAAAATATCAATTTATTCTATTTTAATTATACAAATTGTATAATTAAAATAATTGTTATAATTATAAAATTCATCCAATAACAGAACAGATTATACTTCACCTTCACCTTTTTTAATGCATGCTGTATTTGTATATGTAGTACATAAAGATTTTTAAATGTTCAGATAAAAATCTGTACTGAACAGGTGCAGAATCATGTTTTTTCTTGTAAATTGTTTTTTAACTTTTCAAAATCCTAAAAGTTTCTTTATTTGAATGAATAACAGATTTACAGTGACCTACTGAACACCACTTTATGTGTGTGACAAGGCCAATTGTGAATTAAAAACGTTCAGTTTAATCACTGTTCTATATTAATGCGCTGCTTTAATTGACGCACACACACACACATCACTCGCACACAGAGATTGGAGATCACGCTGCGCACACAAAGAAACATTCAGGAGCACAGAAGCTTGTTGTCAACGCTGCCCTGCGACTTCTATTAAAGGGGTCATATGATGCTGATAAAAAGAACATTATTTTGTGTATTTGGTGTAATGAAATGTGTTTATGTGGTTTAAAGTTTAAAAAACACA